>NC_057924.1:52457885-52760879 GCF_018873765.1 Telopea speciosissima
AATGAATAGATGGGTTGGGTATGTGGGTACCTGAACCAATCATATAATATTCTTGATTCCTTTGTTGCTATTTGTATCTCGACTGATTTATTTATTTTTTAACCAGAATGGTTGAACCCGAGTGAAATTTCAGCAATCTCATTTTTCATGCATAAAAGCACAAGATTATTTCTGTCATGATTTCAGCTATGTCAGACAAAATCTAATTTTTGCTGATTTCAGGTTGAGCATTTCTTGGGGATCAAGCGCAAGGCAGAACCTGGTGATGGAGGTGCATCAAAGAAGCCAAAGAACTAAAGGTCTACCTTTCCCGTAAAGTGTGAAGGCATTTATGCTTGTAGTTTTGAATATTTGAGCTCACCAGAAAACGTTGTATCTACCTTCCAAGGTAAGAAGCAAATGATACGGTATTGGTATCTTCTAATCCCCAGAGGGCCAGAGGCTTCGCTAAAACTGAGGAGCTGCAAAATGTGATCTTGTCAAAGCTTTCCCGTAAAGTGTGAGGCATTTATGCTTGCAGTTTTGAATATTTGAGCGCACCAGAAAACGTTGTATCTACCTTCCAAGGTAAGAAGCAGATGATATGGTATTGATATTTTCTAATCCCCAGAGGCTTCGTTAAAATTGAGGAGCTGCAATGGTGATCTTGTCAAAGCTTCCCGAGTATCATCATTCTTGTCGATTTACTTTGTACAGATCCTAAGTTACTGTAGAATACATTTATCAAGAAATTGTATGATGGAACAACTTCCTGTTTTTGGAGTAAAAAGGTGGGGAAAAAGGAAAATCGAAGCAACAGTTCAAATTTGATCAACTGCTGGAAAACTTGTGATCATCTAGCACTGTATGCTTCTTGAGATCAGAGAGTAAAAAATTTTGCATGGAGTGGAAAGTTGTAGGTTTTAGGCTGTGGGGAATGGAGGATTCTCCTCTTTTATTTTTCCTCTATTAATGTAATGTCTAGCACATTGGCTGATCATATTTTGAAGCTGTGGCCTTTTCTTTTGGGGTTTGTTTTTAAATGTTTTTATTTATAGGGAAATGGTTCTCTGAGTAAGCGGGTACAGACAGGTGCATCAATTAAGTGCAACAAAATGGCATGGTACATTGGAGGGTAGCAAGGTCATTTAATGTGAGGAGAGATAGATACAAATGTACTGACATACCCTACCAAGCGCCAGTGCCCAGTGGCTCTAAGAATTTATTCATTTTTTTAAAAATTGTTTTTCTGGATAATCAGTCTTCCTCCTCAAATATGCATATTGAGAAATGAGTTTTGTAATAGTTGCAGACTTGTAGTTTAGATTTTTGGTTTTTTTGTGGAATTGGAGAGCTTTAATAGGGAGGGGAAGGGGGGGGGGGGGGAGATAGGCCCAAGGTGGTTTGAACCCATGACCTCTTGTGTGAGGAGTTGGTCTTTTGCCAACTGAGATGACCCCTATGGGTACTTGTAGTTTAATTTTAGTTAAATTTGAGACCGGAATTCAATTGAATGGTTCAAATTGTGTTACAAATTTTTTTCCTTGTATTTTAATGGTTAAGATTTGTTGAGGATTTTTTGGTTTTTTTAAAAAAAAAATTATTTTACTAATGCAGAGTCAGATTAGGTACCCTTGGCAGACCCTCTAAGCTGCCACTTCAATTCAATTCACTAACACCGTGTGTGGTTGCGTAAATCCCTAGCTGTTGAATCAGCAGAATCAAGATTCTCAATTTCGTGTAGTGTTTGGTTGATTTATGAGATGACCTCTGGAGGTGCACAAAAATCCGGAGATCCACTATTTACACTAAAAATCGCAAATCTTCAGATTTCACCCCTGCAACCTTTTGTATAAAAGCCTCGACATCTGGAGATTCACAAAAAAATCGGGATTTTCCTCAAGTTCATGGCAACCATCCGCAGCTCTGCTCCTCATTGACTCCAGGCGATCTCTCTCTCTCTCTCTCTCATTCTCTCTTTGTCCCTCACGATTGAATCCTAACCCTCATTCTCCCCCCTTCATCTAATTCTTTCATCTTAGGTCTTTATTTTGGAACCATAACTCACAATCGAAGAATTCCTTTTTGGCAATGGTTGCAGAGGTCAAGGAAAACCCATTTCCAGCAAGGGTTGCAGAGGTGGGTTTTCTCCGTTCGGATTGCTGGACCGAAATGGTGGTGGATTCATCTCGACGGAGGAGTTTTCCATCTAAGAATTCCCTTCCGACAATGGTTGTAGAGGTCAAGTAATCAAACAGTTATTATGGTAGATTTAGGTTTCAGAATCAGGTAACCAAACAGTTATTCTGTCAGAATTTCAAATCCACAGAAATTAATCTTTGAATGTTACATCAAAATCAACGTAGGCACCAAGAGATTTAGATTTAAACATGGCAACCAAACACTCTGTAAGGTACCCTTGACCAACCCACTGAAGCATCCTTGACAAACCCAAAATCTCAATTCAATTCAGTCTTATCCCAGCTAAATGGGTAGCTACCTGAATCCCATTTCTCCAATAAGCTATTTAAAATCCTATAAGATTTCAATCTTAAGTTGTTCATGTCTTTTCTCACCACTTCTGATATCTACTAAGGTACTTTTGAGAGACCCAAAATCTTAATTCAATTCAGTCTTATCCCAATTAAATGGATAGTTACATGAATCCCATTTCTCCAATAAACTATTTAAAATCCTCTTAGATTTTCAATCTTAAGCTATTCATATCTGTTCTCACCACTTCTTATGGTTATTCTAAGCTTACATTTAGCTTTAATTTGAAATAAATATCACTTCTTCATACTAGAGCATTCAAAAGCTTTTTTTGTACATGTCTATGCTACCTAAAACAAGTTCTTGATCCCCCGTGAATGTGGGTATGGAAAAATGAAAAAGGATCCTCTCCAACTACCCATCCAACGGCAGTGGGAAGGATTTGGACACGCATCCCCAGATGTTTAGATGCATGTTCAAGTCCTCCCACCCATTGAATGTGTGTTGGAGAGAAATTGGATGTCTAAATAGTTGGAAAAGATCCGGATCCCCGTGGGAGAATCTCATATTCTTTACTCTCTCATCCTATTAATGACATCTGAATACCACCCAACCTTGGTGGAGTTCCACGAGACCCATCTTTTTAATTCTTAATATCGATAGTAAAAACCTCCAGTTACGGCTTCTGCAAGATCGTTCCTCCGCTCTCACCACCACCGAAGAAAATTGCCATCAACCTCATTTGTTAGTTTTCCACCCAAAAGGCCAAAACCCTTTAAAACTCTAATCCCGAATCTCAATTCTCAACCCACGTTCCCAATCCTCCATCACATCGTAGTTGTTAAGGTTAAGAACTAAAATGACTTATGTACTCCGCTTGTATAAGGAAAGTTCGATTTCGCCTAGGTTTCAGTTTTGCCTCAGTTCAGTTTCCGGTTTACATCGGTTTCTTGTATTGATTTGTTATCGGGTCAATATTGGTTTCACCCGATTTAGATTCGGTTTAATTTACACATTTATATAAACCTATGAAAATTGAAAAATATTTTTTTTTTAATGGGTTTCGGTTGTTATCGTTTCTTTTTATCGGGATATATAGGTTCGGGTCAGGATTCGATCCGGTATCGGTTTAGTGGCGGGTTTTCCTGTTTTTTCGGTGTGGTGGTTCGGTTTCGGGGGTAAAGTATAGGAATTTCACAAGTTGGAAAATTGTATCAAATCCCTACTCCGTAGCTTCCCGTCCCCCGCCCTTTCTCTCTGTCTCTCTCCTTCGTGTGCTGCGACTCTCGAGTCTCGACCCCATGGTTTCATGCCGATTCCGATCACGAACACCGGTAGTAGTGGATGGAATTCTGAGGGAGTAGTTTCTGTTCCGTTGAACGGAGCAGCGAGGACCGCTCCCTTGTGCCCGTCTCCCGTCTCCCGTCTCCCGTCTCCAACCCCCCATCTCTCGTATGGGCACGTAAAGCCCTACCCCTGCTTGTCTCTCACCCCTCGACTGCTTTGTCTCTCCGATTCACTGCAACATCGCTCTCCCGCCATCGGCATCCCCTATTTCTTGCGCAATAGCATAATCCCAATTAGGTGTGATTTCATCTGATACTGGAAGTAGGGTATTGGATAAATCTGGATCAACTGAAACGTTTCGAGCAGAGGCAGAACTGAGGAGGCTTCTTTCTTCTTCCATAAATTTCATTCCTTCCCTCAAATTTAATTTTTTTCATATCATTCACCCGGCGAATTTCACCGTTTTTTACCTTGTTTTTCTCTGGTCAAGTTTTTTAAGATGGGAAGAGATTCGAAAATCCATAAGAAACATTCAGAGGAAAAAACAGAAGATTCATCCTCACCTTCAATCTCCTCCGACAGTGAAAGCAGCCCACGTAGTAAAAGATCGAGTAGTCGTCGCCACAAGGGAAGCAGCACAAGCAGAAGGGACAAGGAGAAGAAACGTGAAAGAGAAGAGAGACATCGTCGGAGAAGAAAGGAAAGAAGAGAGAAGAAGAGGGAGCGAAGGAGAGAAGAGAAACGAAGATCAAAAAAGAGGGCTGAAGTCGACAGTGACGATGATGATTCCAAATCCTCTGGTGGAGATGAATCGGAACCTGAAGTGCCTCGGGAAGACCCAGAAATTGTTCTTCGGTACATTCTGAAGGAGTTCCCTTATGTTGCTGATGACCTGAAACAGGTACCCATTTTTCAATTTTCTTCACTGGGCATTTGAGTTTGCTTCAGCTTCGCTTGTTTGTTCAGCCATTGATTTATAGGGACTTCTGGCTTACATTATCTTCGTTATTTTTTCGAAATGTGTGTGTTTTGGATCGATGAATCTATCGAAACAGCTCTTTTTAGGGTTATCGTATCAATACACGAGAGATGCCCTGCTTGTTCCCTTTCCTTGATTGATTCTATTCCATCTTTGGATCAATGGATCCTCATGGGTGCTGGTGAGTCTTATTATCTGTTCAATAGCCTACATGTTTTAACCAAACCTTTCCAAAACAAATCTCTTGTTGCTGCAGCTTCTTCAAGTGATTGATGATGGGCAAGCTGTTGATACGAGTGGTATGTCAAACAGATCTTTGGTGAAGCTTCTGAAGAAGTTATTTGTTTCCTTGAATCTGAAAGAAAATGGTACTGGACTTTTCTTACTGCCAACAACTCAGCGTCCTACACTGGAGGTTGTTGGGTCCATAATTACCTCACATTTAAGACCCACAGAGCAGCAATTTTCTAATTCTGCATCGACGGCGATGGGCACACAGTCCCCCCAGTTGGTTGTGAATGAAGAATCTCCTGCTCCTAGAAGAAGGTGATAATACCTCTTTTATTTCATTGCTGTTTATTTCTCTGGATGGGTCGATCACATGCTGTTGAATAATACTATATTGATGAACTCGGTTGTTTTGTATGATCAATTCCTAGATTTATCTCGTTGAACACCATATTCATTTCCTATTTTTACTGCTAAACTTATGGGATGAACTTCCTATTTTGGTATTAATACTTAGATTCTATTTCATATTCTGTATAAGCTCTTCAACTTGAAAATCTTGAAGGATTTCTTTCTGTGGTTTACGGTTATGATGCATGATTGATGGCTTGGTTATAGATCTAAATGTGTAGAATAGCCTTTCAACTGGCTATCCTTTTCTTTTCCCATCATGACAATTCATCATTTTAGTATCTTGTGAAAGTTGAAACTATGGTTTATGCTTATGATACACGACTGGTGGCTTGTGCAGCTTGATTGGCCCTGAAATGCCATCTTCTGAGTTACTAGCTGCAGCAGCCAAATTAACAGAAGCTGAGGCTGTGCTCAGGTATTCACTGATAAGATCAGTTCTTCAGTTGGTTTTCTACTTTGTGGAGGTCTTAAAATTGTCCTTGGAGTTCACAAATCTGGCATATACAGTTGGAATCTTAATTGACTGAGTTAACAATGATGAGTAGTTAAGCTTATGACTTACCCTTCTTATTATATGTAAAAAGATTGTTTTGGGTTTGTTTTCACTAATATTTGCAGTATTCAGGGACGCCGAGTTGGAGGATGATACTGGTTTGTTTATAGGCCCTCCACCTCCTGCTGTGGTTGCTGAAGCTGCATCAGCAAATGAGGCGGAACGCTTTGAAGAGGTACTACAGTCTATCTGTTATACATTGTTAATTATATTTATCTCTTTTGCGTTATTATTGATACAACGGCTACTGTACCAAAATAATAGTTGTGATACTATGTATTACCTTATGGAATAATTGCATATTAAAGTGTTGACTGAAATAAGAACATAAGCAACATGTCTTGCCTTTTTTCTTTTTTCACCCATCATGGGGAGGGAAGGTTTGATTTTTTTTTTTTTGGGGGTGGGGGTTGGACGAATGGGTCAACTAAGACTCGAGCTTTTCTTGTTCAGCCTTTATCTGAGGCAGATCGAGCTAGCTTTGTCCAGGGCCAGCCACAATCAGTAAGGATGAGGTGATCCAAACAAATCTGGGTCCTTCTATGGTGACATTGGAGTCGCAATATTTGTTGTTAGTTTTCATATGTAATTTTTATTTGTATTTTGCAACTTGGAGGTTCAACTAGGTGTTTCTGGAGATTATGTTAGTTTTCATAGTGCCGTCATGCTATTAGTAGTTTCCTTGGAGTTGTGCAGTGTTATTACCCCTTTGTGCCCTTGTACTATGCCACTGAGGCACACAACTTTGTGCATTTTTTTTGTTCCTTTATTTTTTTTTTTTGTGCTTTGCATATTTGTGCACCTCTATGGTTTGGTTGTTCTATTTGACCAAAACGTATCCATTTTTTGTTCAAGCATTGCAGCTTTAGGGACATAGTTGAGTAAATAAAGCTTGCTTTGTATATCTGCAAATTGTTTAGTTTATGGAACTAGGTTTTTTTTTAAAATTTTATCATTGTATTGGTTAATGTTTATTCCTAATAATCGCAATTTTGAATAGTTAGTGATATTATTGCCATATTGTGTTAGTTTTGTAAGTTATTTTTTCTATCTTTATCATTCATGTCAACTATGCATTACTTCCAAGCGTTCAAGTATTTAGCATATATATTAACGTGACTCAATTGCCATGGTCGGTTTAAGCAACTGTACTTTTTCCCCTTAGTACTTAAATCAAGTAAGAATGTCAGAAATTTATGTTTTTTCAGGCTTTTAGCAACTTTATTTGTTCTTGTTGAACAGTGATGGCCACTGAGAGGGGGGGTGAATCAGTGGACTATATAATTTTTTCCCTCCAATAGTTTCACCTTCTAGTTCACTTGTTGAGATCTTTAACACTCACCACAACCACCCACACAGTATTCTCAAAAGACACACAGGTACACAATCACACTCTAATAGCAATCCTGACTCAGTCTCATACAACCACAGTCACTGATATTGCTGCCAAGAGCTGCTAAACAAAGTGCTGCCAAGAGTTGCTATGTCAACTGTTGGAGATCCCTCACTCAAGCACACTGACTCAATCACAACTGGAGGACCTCACTGATGGCATACATATACACATACACACTGGTTCTTGGTAATTACTGGGAGGATCTGAATACAAACCACAAAGACGTATACACACCCCAGCCAGACTCAAAGGCTCTACCAAGTGTGTACACCCACTTTGCAGAAAGGCACTTCTAACCAAAGCAAGCAAACATCCACAACATAGAGAAATATGTGCTTCGACAAGTTGCCTACATGCACAGAGTAATGGTCACTTGGACCTCAGCATCTACTCATCACTAATTTTCCTAGCATAAAACTGAGAGGCCGCACCCACGACAAATGATGTTTTAGTCACACCTATGACTCAGGACATCTGACCTGCTTCTATCCCTAAGTATAGAGATAAGGGTGTCACACCCTAAACCACCCCCTGGGAGGATCGGCCGGGTGGCCCGGATGTCGAACCGCATCCGCCAAACCCCAAGGATCCAGAAGCAGTATTTACATGTTACAAACCACCAACAGAGGCAAAGGATAATAAATGAATATCAGAGGCGACGGAAGATAAAAGAAAAACTACCCAAAAGATAGATTATATTTATTACAGTAAAATCCCAAGTACCTATGTTATATCATATACATATCCATTTATCTTCAAAAAGTACATTGTCATGGTAATACACTTCCTGAAAGAGATAAATTCAAATAATAACAAAATCTTCGTAGATCAACAACATGAGGAAGATCTATAGTCCATCAATCAACTTCATCGTCCATTGGCAAACCAGTACCTGCAAAATCACCTAAAAGAGAATATACAAGAGTGTGAGCTTCACCGAGCCCGTGAATGAAATATAAACCATGCGTGCACATGCAAGCACAACCAAATGAGTCCTGCATGAGGTGCAGTTCATTTTATTTATTAGCCACCTAACATCACAACTAAGGCGGGCTAGTGCTACTATAATCCCTAATACATGTATCCCTGGTGCGGGCTTTCAACCCCTTCCCGCGATACACCCATTGAGTTGTTGGAGAAGACCAGTCGGCTCCAGCATCCCTTCCCAAGGTCAGCCTGATCGGCCCTTTAGGTTACCACTGTGCTACCACCAGCCCTATTAGCTGATGGGCCAACAGACATCACCTGTCCTAGTGACCCGATGAGCCAACTGACCGAGTAATGCCCTTCAGGATATTGGCCTCACACTTTTGTGGTATCCAACACCTAAATCCCTGTTGGCAAGGGTTCGTAGCACGGGTGATGATTATTTAACCATATGCATTCTACATGATATAGTATGAGTCAGGTGGTGCCCCGTATCCCATTCTACGGGCCACCACTAGCCTCATTTCCAAGCCGGCTACGGCATCTAGACTAGCAGTTTTAGTGATATCATACGAGTTGGGTGGTGTCAACCGCATCCCATTCTACGGGCTACCACCGGCCTTGTTTCTATTTAGGCTAACAATTTATATGCAAGCATTCCATCAGTAGTTCTCAACATAATTCCAATAAGAACATGAGAATATAAATATAAAGATAGAAAAGTAAATTGTTATTGATATCATAACTCATTAATTATGCTACACCTACACATATGGTGTAATTCTACTCACCTTGGCTATGCTCCACTTACTCAAAGGATTGTCGTTCCGCAAAGATGCTCGGACACACGTCATCGGGCAAACAATCAAAGCCTAAGTAAATAAATTAGAGGAATTATATTAATACACCATTTTACCCTAAAAGTCTAGGGGTGAACTTGGTCTAACTCCCAGACCAAAATAGGACACAGAATTGCCATGACAGCAGCAGTGGTTGATTGGCACTGGTCTGTCCAATGGACCAGTGGCAATGGACCAGTATGCTGCTGTGGCCAAAACTCAAAAGGGGTTTATGATTTTAGACCCAAAAGGTGCCCAAGTACTGTTCTATGTAAATACAAAGGCTAGGGTCAAGTTCTTCATCAATGGTTAACACTGGTTGATTGAACTGGTCTATCCAATGGACGAGTGGCAATCAACTCATTGCTCCAAGTGTAGGCACAGGGTTGAGTTAAGGAGGTTTAGGCTAGGGTTTACACCAAAGGCCTAGGAAAGGGTGTTTCAGACCTTGGGGTAGGTCAGGGTCAGCACAGGCTTTGATTTCCTGCAGTGGTTGATTGGTACTGGTCCATCCAATGGACCAGTAGGAATGGGTCAGTAGGGGTCTCAGTCACAGATTTGGAAAGGGTTCACACCAAGGGTTTTTGTTGGCACCAAAGTGGTTCCATTAATGGTTTGAGTCATGGTTCCATATCAAATACGAGTTTGGTTGCCCGAGACTTGTCCCGGGGTGTCAGTTTGGCTCTAAACAGGGTTTCCGGGTATTATTTTTAGCTGGGATTTTGTGTGAGACCCTATGCAGGGCATCACAAATCAAGGGGTAAGTCAGGGGTAACACAGGTTTCAGTTTCGCGCACTGGTTGATTCACAGTGGTTGATCCAATCGACCACTCCAATCGACCAGTGCACAAGCAGTGCGAAAATCTCAGCTGTTCAGGCTAAGTTTGGCTTAGATCTCTGGGTTGGGTGCATGCATGGACAATCAGGGACTGCAGTAGGGTTCCATATATGCTATCTAACATATACCTAGCAATAGATCCAACATGCATGGGGTTCTTGGGGGTTTGGATACCTATGCAAGCATGCATGGCTTGTACACAAAATCAACAGGTTTTTAAACATATAGAGTGGTCTTTATCAGTTCTGTAACAGTTCTGTTTCAGGAACTAGGGCATGGATTCATCATGCATTTAGGTATTGAGGCTCCTACATCTATATGGACCATTCAAGGCTAGCAATGGGCATGAAAATCAATTATTCAAGCTGTTAAAGTCAGTTACAGCAAGTATAAATCATGAGAAAAATAGATAATAGGTCAACCTTAGTAGATTCATGCATGCATGTAAGAATCCTAGTATCTAAGGCTAGTAAGACATGATTCCTATCACAGAAATTATGGAAAAATGGTTGTACAGCAGGATCTACAGACTACAGCATGGTTGCAGCCATGAAAAAGATAGGTAAACAGCATGGAGATGTTGGCTTAGAGTTTACCTTGAAGGATCCAAGCACAAGGAGGTCCCAAGCCTTCTCCTTCCTCTTCTTCTCTTCTCTTTCTCCTTCTCCTTCTCTTTCTCTCTTCCTTCTCTCCAACGAAATGAATAGGAGGGGTCTTTTGGGCTGAAGGCTGGTTTATATAGGCCCAGCCACTAAGGCCTGTTGGCCTAAAGCAGTTTTATGAAGAATGCATTCTTGAAATTCATTCTACAATGCAATTGGCTTCAAAGTGGGTCCCACATGAGCACAATGTTATGGCAATATTTCCACGGGTCATTCTAAGTACGGAGAGGTGACCCGGGGTGCGAAACATTGGGCCCCACACATCTGAGATGCATTTTGTGCAGTACAGCAACACTGGTCCATTGGACTGGTTGATCCAGATCGACCAGTATGGATGGACCAGTAGGTAAATCCTTGCTATTTTTGCATTTGGGTCCCACTGAGGCCTGAGCCATGCCTACGACATTGTCCTTGTATAACTTGTCGCCTTTAAACCCCATTAAATTATTTAAAATGAATTTATTCCTATTTGGGTTAAGCAGGGATTGTACCAAGGTTGCTCATCAACTGGTGTATGGAATAGCAACACAGCTCTAGTATTTGCCTTCGGATCGATAGGTTTAGTATCACCGGAGATTTTCCTAAAAAAAATGATCACTGGGTCGATGCACCACAGGTTGCTAGTGGGTAAGACCCAGTATCCATCGGGTTTCAGACCTATATTCGGAGCTCGGGTCAGGGTCCGGGCACGGGCGTAACAAAGGATGTTACCCCCAATGGTTTCCTAGTACCGACTAGTAACCAACACTGTGTCCAGATGCAACTGGACAACTCAACAAAAATACTTGGGCTTATATGAATGCCCTACAATGTCAAGCATATCTAGCATAGGTCTCAACATGCATCCCTACTGCTAGCATATACAATGAATACCGAAATACAAAAATTACAAAGTCAAGAGATAAAGATTCTCACAACCATATAGTGTCTCTGATTCCTAGTATCCGTAGATCGAGCCTGGTAACTCTGGTAGCTCACTGGAATCTTCAACTTCTCCCAATTTGATGGAGAACTGGAATCTTCAAGTGTGCTTAATCACTTATGCTCTGGAGTGGTTCCTAGCAGTGTGGGAAACCACTTTCTTCTTCCCTTCTCTTTTCTTTTCTTTTCTTTTCTTTCTTTCTCTCTTCTTTTCCTTTACCGAATTTGAGATGGAGCTTCTTCTTTCTTCTTCCTTCCTCTTTTTCCATTTCTTTCTTGGCTGCAACCACGAAATAGAGGCTCTAGTTCTATGATTTCAGATCTTCAATGGCATCAAGGAAGGCTGGAGACATGAGATAGAGAGGGAGACTCAAATCTTAGATGCATACAACACCTCTTAGGGCTGCTACCCCTTTTTTTTTCTTCCTTCTCCCTTTTTCTTCTATTTTGCACTCCACGGTTTTGTGTTTTCACCCTTGGAGAAGAAGACAAACTTCTCTTTTTACAAAAAAGGACTTTTTGAAAAAGTACCAAAAAAACCCTTAGAGATGAACTAATAAAATCTTCACAAAAGGAATCTTCAAAATGGGTATTGCTAAAGAAAGCTTTTTGGAAAAGTCAATGCACGTCTTTTGAGAGCACTTTGGAGAAGTAATTTCAAAATAGAATATTTTAATCTATTTTGCTCTTAAAAGCAACGTTACATCGCCAACTTATTGAAAATGTCAAAAGAGCCCCTCTAATCCTACTTAATTATGTCACCATAGACATAACTTAAATTTATTTGCAAACAAACCCCTAAGACACAAATTGATTCAGTGAAACTGGCCGAGAGCAAGACTTGACAACCAAAATTTCCAGATTTGCTTTTATTTTGCACACCCATACGAGAAAATTCATAACTCACTCGTCTGACGTCGGATTAACGAACCGTTTGAACCGATGGAAAGAGGACTCGACGAACTAAAATATTCATGTAGAATGCTCCGCCCAGTTCTGTCATTATACCCTCCAAAAATGCCGACGAACATGCTGCCAGTGCGAAAACCTATGAAATCAACATTCTTAATGCACCTAGCCTTCACCCAAGGCTGTTTAAGGCTTCTAAACACTACAATAAACAATCTCATGCTGCTACATAATCCCCAGATGCTCTAACATCAATGCCAACATGTCACATCACTGTCAAATGACCAAAATGCCCCTATGAGCTGTGTCAACACTCTATAGACCTCTGTGACTGACTAAATCACCAACATACTACTGGATGCTCTCTGTCACCCGTCTAGGCCATTTGTCCTCTGCAAAATGACATAAATGCCCCTGAATGTTGTCCATGCCTAAAATGACAGAAATGCCCCTGGATGACTCCCAAACACTATAGGACCGCTGTATACACTGCCAAACCCCTGTAATGATATCATTGCCGTAGTGAACACTGTAAGAACTACTGGGGATGGTGGGGACACTATCCAGTCACTGCCTGCACTGCCATAAGCATGTCTGCTCAACCATAATGCTGTAATTGCACCAAATTGCATTGTGTTGACCACAACAACACACATGCATTGTGTTGCCAACAATGACAACCAACACACAATCACTGTCATCTGCACTGTGTTCAACAATCTCCCCCTTTGGAATTGTTGTCAACACATCATGAGCAAAATATCATCAAAAGCCATCCATGCTCATGAGTTTCTCTCTCCCCCTTGACAATAATTGCAAAGGGTTGAAGTGGGCTGCTTTCCACCTTCAGTAGGGACTCCCTCCTTTGGACTTCCCCCCAAGTCCAATCTCTACTCCATGTTACTGAGCATAATTGCCCGAGAATGCTCCCCCTGCCTGGGATATCTCTATGCACAACTGGTGTCTCTCTCTGCCATAGTGTTTGGGAGTCATCCAGGGGCATTTATGTCATTTTAGGCATGGACAGCATTCAGAGGCATTTATGTCATTTTGCAGAGGACAAATGGCCTAGACAGGTGACAGAGAGCATCCAGTAGTATGTTGGTGATTTAGTCAGTCACAAAGGTCTATAGAGTGTTGCCACAGCTCATAGGGGCATTTTGGTCATTTGACAGTGATGTGACATGTTGGCAATGATGTTGGAGCATCTGGGGATTATGTAGCGGCATGAGACTATTTATTGCAGTGTTTGGAAGCCTTAAACAGCCTTGGGTGAAGGCTAGGTGCATTAAGAATGTTGATTTCATAGGTTTTCGCACTGGCAGCGTGTTCGTCTGTTTTGGAGGGTATAATGACAGAATTGGGCGGAGCATTCTACATGAATATTTTAGTTCGTCGAGTCCTCTTTCCATCGGTTCAAACGGTTCGTTAATCCGACGTCAGACGAGGGAGTTATGAATTTTCTCGTATGGGTGCGCAGAATAGAAGCAAATCTGGAAATTTTGGTTGTCGAGTCTTGCTCTCGGCCAGCTTCACAGAATCAATTTGTGTCTCAGGGGTTTGTTTGCAAATAAATTTAAGTTATGTCTATGGCGACATAATTAAGTGATTAGAGGGGCTCTTTTGAAATTTTCAATAAGTTGGCGATGTAACGTTGCTTTTGAGAGCAAAATAGATTAAAATATTCTATTTTGAAATTACTTCTCCAAAGTACTCTCAAAAGACGTGCATTGACTTTTCTAAAAAGTTTTCTGTAGCAATACCCATTTTGAAGATTCCTTTTGTGAAGATTTTATTAGTTCATCTCTAAGGGTCTTTTTGGTACTTTTTCAAAAAGTCTTTTGTTGTAAAAAGAGAAGTTGTCTTCTTCTTCTCCATGGGTGAATACACAGAACCGTGGAGTGCAAAATAGAAGAAAAAGGGAGAAGGAAAAAGAGAGGGAAAGAGAAGGAAGGAAGAAAAAAAAAAGGGGTAGCAGCCCTAAGAGGTGTTGTATGCATCTAAGATTTGAGTCTCCCTCTCTATCTCATGTCTCCAGCCTTCCTTGATGCTATTGAAGATCTGAAATCATAGAACCAGAGCCTCTATTTCGTGGTTGCAACCAAGAAAGAAAAGGGAAAAGAGGAGGGAAGAAGGAAGAAGAAGGAAGAAGGAGAAAGAAAGAAGAAAAGAAAGGGGAAAAGAGGAAGGAAGAAGAAAGAAGAAGCTCCATCTCAGATTCGGTAAAGGAAAAGAAGAGAGAAAAAGAAAGAAAAGAAAAGAAAAGAGAAGGGAAGAAGAAAGTGGTTTCCCACACTGCCAGGAACCACTCTAGAGCATAAGTGATTAAGCACACTTGAAGATTCCAGTTCTCCATCAAATTGGTAGAAGTTGAAGATTCCAGTGAGTTACCAGAGTTACCAGGCTTGATCTACGGATACCAGGAATCAGAGACACTACATGGTTGTGAGAATCTCTATCTCTTGACTTTGTAATTTTTGTATTTCGGTATTCATTGTATATGCTAGCAGTAGGGATGCATGTTGAGACCTATGCTAGATGTGCTTGACATTGTAGGGCATTCATATAAGCCCAAGTATTGTTGTTGAGTTGTCCAGTTGCATCTGGACACAGTATTGGTTACTAGTGGGTGCCAGGAAACCATTGGGGGTAACACCCTTATCTCTGTACTTAGGGATAGAAGCAGGTCAGATGTCCTGAGTCATAGGTGTGACTAAAACATCATCTGCTGTGGGTGCGACCTCTCAGTTTTATGCTGGGAAAATTAGTGATGAGTAGATGCTGAGGTCCAAGTGACTTTTACTCCGTGCATGTAGGCAACTTGCCGAAGCACGTATTTCTCTGTGTTGTGGATGCTTGCTTGCTTTGGTTAGAAGTGCCTTTTTGCAGGATGGGTGTACACACTTGGTAGAGCCTTTGAGTCTGGCTGGGGTGTGCAGACGTCTTTGTGGTTTGTATTCAGATCCTCCCAGTAATTACCAAGAACCAGTGTGTATGTGTATATGTATGTCATCAGTGAGGCCCTCCAGTTGTGATTGAGTCAGTGTGCTTGAGTGAGGGATCTCCAACAGTTGACATAGCAGCTCTTGGCAGCACTTTGTTTAGCAGCTCTTGGCAGCAATATCAGTGACTGTAGTTGTATGAGACTGAGTTAGGATTACTATTAGAGTGTGACTGTGTGTCTTTTGAGAACATTGTGTGGGTGGTTGTGGTGAGTGTTAAAGATCTCAACAGGTGAACTAGGAGGTGAACCTGTTGGAGGGAAAAAGTTTTATAGTCCACTGAGTCACCCCCCCCTCTCAGTGGCCATCACTATTCAATAGTTCTTAGGTTATGTTTTTGTGCCAATATTAAATAAATTTTATGTGGAGGGCGGACCTTGGCACAACAGTAAGGTTGCTGCTCCATTGCGACCTAATGGTTGTGGTTTCGAGTCAAGAAACAGCTTCTCTGCGAAGCGGGGTTAAGGCTGCATACATTATGACCCTCCCCAGACCCTGTAGTGGCGGGAACCTCATGCACTGGGTATGCCATTTTTTATTAAATAAATTTATGGATTATTTGATATATATACACGATATAGAGTGTTTCTATACATGTTAATCTTAAAAGTGATGTTGTCTTGTCCCTCGGTTGAGAATGTTGCCTTGTGCCTCACATCTTAGTAGCCAGGAGGCCTTTGTGCCTCAAGTACACCTTGCCCCCTAAAGTACTTGATTAGCTTTTATGTCTATCTGGTCTCAAATTTCAGTAGGAATGACCAATGGGAATATCGGAGTTTAAGTTCAATTTGAGTCATACTTCGATTTTCTGTTTAATTTGTTTTTGGAAAGCAGGTTACTTAAATTTATTCGATAGGTGTTCTTAATTAGTTTTGGTGTCTTTTTTTTTACATTGGGAAAGGGTTAGGATGGGTTTGGGTGGAGTATAATTCTTTTTCAAACTTTTTAAAATTGAGTAAACCCTCTTCCCTTAGGAAAAAAAAGTTCTATCAGATTTGTCCTTAAATCTAGTAGAAATAGGAAAGTCAATTCATTGATGGTTGTCTAAATATTTTTCTTATCCTATTTCTTGGCTTCCTTACTTGTGAACAGGTGACGAGAATTATGGCAGCTGAGGATGATACTCCATATGATGTGCTTGGTGTGAACTTGAATATGTCGACTGATAACATGAAGAAAAGGTAAGTGTGGATGAGTTAACCTATGCAATGAGACCTCTTCTCCCTATAATTTGTTCACTCTCTCAATCCCACAAAGACTGACCTCTTTGAAAAACATTAATTCGGTATATTTTGAATGTTGAATATTCAATGCTTTAAGAAAAGAAAACACAAAATTAATAGAAAATGTAGTGAGGAGTATTGTGGGAAAGTGACAGGAACTTCAAACAACAACAACAACAACAACTCAGCCTTATCCCAACCAAATTGGGTTGGCTACATGGATACTTTCAAAACAAGTAGAGAAAACTGAGGTTGTCACAAAGGGAAAGGAAAGTAAGAGGGATGAAGAGTAAAAATGAAGAACTGGGATAAGAAAAGTGAAAAGTGAGTAATGAAAAATGAAAAATGAAAAATGAAAGTAAGAGGAAAGTGGATAGCCCAGGAAACCAGGAAATACTCAGCTACATGGTGTCGATAAAGTTACAGGAACTTCATATGTTGAATTTTACAAGGGACAAACAATATGGGACAGTGGAATAACAAAAATAGGACAGTTTTTGTGGATGGAGGGAATGCTTTTATCTCCAATTATTTTCTTGCCCAGATGTGGAACATAGCAGAGTAGTCTTGGTTATCTGTACCTTTCGGTATGTAGGAGTGGGAGTTGGAATTAGTATTGCTATAGTGTTGTTTAGTATGATCGGTCGATAAGCCATGAATTGATGAATTTTATTATGAACTTAAATTTGTAGTTAAAGAATGAGTAAGTGTTCACCTTTTTTCCTCCTGGAATCCAAGCAACCTAAATAAAGAAAGGAATGGTGAAATGGTTCATGAGGCAAACCTGAATAATATCGGGAACCTTGACATCAGTTGGAATTTATAGAACATCATTGTTATACTTCATTGCTAGATATATTTCTAATTTTCAGAGATACATATCACAATTTGTTCAGTTTCTATAGATTAGTATACCTTTATTTTATGTTCAAAAGTGGGGAATATAATGCAGTCATACATTAAGACCAGTCCCTGTTTTGGTAGTAGATGGGTATGGGCTTTAATTTTTTTTTTTTTTTAAGTTTTTGGTTATAATGTGCTCAATTACAAAGCCAAAAATATTGGTCCAAGGGGGGTATACAATTTTTAACCATTTCCTGGTAGCATTAGGAGTTTGCAAGTCTAATAGGTTGTTTAATCCTAGTTTCATTAGGGTTTCTGATATTGTAGTTAACTTTTTTCCCCTAGTCATTTAGTAGTCCAGTTATGCTGTTTTCAGTCTATTATACGTAAAATAAGTACTGTTTTTGAGTTGTACAAGGATAAGGAAAGTTCTAGCCATACTAAGAGACTAAAAGTCATATCTTGAGAGTTCTATGTAAGGACATGCACCTTGGTTAATTATGTGTTAGAGATAGAATGAATTAATTCGAGTTCTGGTTAAGTAGATTGGCTACTTTTAAGGGTTAGCAAAGGCCAAGTTTCCTTATAGTTCTGATAATTCCTGAATCCTGATATTCAGGTCAGCCGTTCTTCTTTTTCCTTCTACTTTTTCTTATTGTTAGTATTATTTTCAAAGTTACTGTTCACGGTTACCGTTCACAGTCTCATAACAGTGCTTAACTCTTTTGTTGACCCTATTCTCTTTGAATTCATATGACCCTAGTCAGCCCTAATCAATTTTATCCTATTCCTAACGATCTCTCCTAGATTGGAAGTGTACTCATTTTATTCTTTGGAATTTAGTTTCACCACGACTGAATCCAGAAACTTTGCGATCACATTCTAACTTCCACCAATCTGTGTACTTATATCTTGACCAGTATTCGAGATTGAGTTATTAGACCAGCTAGCAATTTGGAACAAGAAAAAGTGTTAGCAGTTGGCTCTAAATCTGATGCTGTTGGGGTCTTTATAACACATCTACAGATGACAAGTCATCTAGCTCTTATTAAGCCATAGTTAAAAGCCTTCTTTATGATGCGGGAGCATCCCATAATGAAAATTCAGTGGCCTGAGTATGTTTTAGGAACACTAGATCTTTTTTGATGATTTGAGGTTACTAGGAATAAGATATTTCCGACACTTTCTTCTGGGTCTATTTTTGGAAGGTCAAAACTTATTCTTCTGTGTTGTTTGGTTCGGTTTGATAGATTATTTAGTTACCCTTAAAACAAGACCAATATCCTGTCATTCTGATCTATATTTGGGAAGCTAGGACTAACTTTTCAAAAGAAGGGGAGGGGTAAGGAGTTAGTGTTCTAGTTATTGTCTATGTAAATCATTGTAAACATCATTTTTTGAGTGGAATAGGTGGTTTTTGGTTATGTTTAAGGGAGTGGTTTGGTGGTCAAACTAATGCAACCCCATCATGTTAGGGAACCCCAAATTTGGGTCCTATGGTCCCACAAGTGACAAACAGCTCAAATTGAGTGAGTACTGGCACTTTCATAATTATTTAGAACTATTTGGGATGTCTTTGAGTGAGGCTAACAGTCCCTAGGACACGATTAAATAATTTAAAAGAAAGGGATTAAGCTGGAAATTCAGAAAAATAATGGGATAAGTTAAGAACAAAATTCAGAATGAGAGAAATTTATGTAATTATAAGACTTGGGGTCTTATATGCAATTACTCAAAGTAGTCTTCTTCCTTATGACACAACCAGCAGTAGATGGATTTGATTTCAGATGAGGAAGGTCACCCATATGAGCACCAATCAAGCTGAAATTTGAGACGAAGGTCACAAATCCAATGACCTATTGAATCCAAACGGTAAGTACTCAAAATAGAGGTTAGGAAATATTAAAAGAAAGTCACAGGTGCTACCAGGCGGCAGTTGCAGACTCGGTTTCGGTTGCTGGTAAAAAACACCCAATATAAGGGAATTTTGGGAATGAGATGCAAGGTCTTTAATTGCACAAGGCAAGCTTCATCTAAAATTTCAGGCCAAACAGGTCTGATTTTGTGGCTCTGCAAGTTTTCTTCTTGGTCCCAATGATATTGACTAACAGGGATAGGGGAAACAGTAACAGAAATAGAGGGCAAAAGTAAGAGGAAAACCAAGGAACCAGCAACAAGAACAAAAGGAAAGAGTATGGAAGGAGAGAGAACAGGAGGAATAGAATCAGGAGATGGGATAAGGAAGTTCAAACCTGAATCGAGTAGGAAGGATAGAAGAAGAAGAGTCATGAGCATAAACAGCAATCACCAAATGTAACTCATGAATTGTTTCAATCCATTCAACTTAATTGATGGATTACTTGCATGTATATATATATATATATATATATACTCATGACTGATTCCTAAACGTAATCTGAAAGCAGAATTCGAAAGTGGCTCAACTTCTTACTCCTACGATAGCTATCAAATAATAATAAAATGAAATTCCAAATGTAACCCTAACCATTAAATAAACCCCCATCCCTGGGAACCAAAAGCCAGATTTCAACCTAGTTCTTCTCAGTCTGGGTCCCCGGATTGGGTCAAGCCAGTCCAGCCATGAAGTGCAACTGCATCCCATTCCCAGCCTTGTTCATGGTGAGAAGCCCCTATTTGTTTGTCTTTCTTTTTAATTTAGTTATAGTTCTATTTGGGCATATTATCTGTAGGTTTTGTAAATTATCTGCATCACTTTGTCAGTATAGAATCCCTTAGGAAGGGAGGACAAGTTTACTGTAGAAGAGCAGATGACTGATGTTCACCCAGTAGCCATGATTTTGGGTCTCCAAAGCCTGCAGCTTCTTGCAGATCAAAGAAATGCTGCTGCTTGAACATAGCTAAGATTATTGATTTGATTCATATAGTGAATCATAAAGAGATTGAATTTCAAGTATCCTTTTAGAAAGAGTGATAGAGGGAGAAATTACTGAGACTTGGCAGAGAACTTGGTCCTCATCTCAAGCTTCAACATTGTCTTCCTCACTGCCTTTCCCAAAGTTCGGGTAGAAATTGTTGATTTAAAGACGATCCAAATGGGAAGTATGGTCTCGATGAAATGATGGTTGAAATTTAAACCAACTAGTGAATTCAAAAAGCAATTAATTTAACCGACACCATCTGTGGGAATTTATCCCACCACAAAACCAGAGGAAAAAGTTGATTTAGTGAAAACAATGAGCATAATGAGAGTAAAGGGGTTTTTTTTTTTTGGGGGGGGGGGGGGGAGAGCAGAGGGTGGGTAGGAAAGATCCTGACAGCTTCTTTGCTGCTCTCATTTATGAAAACCTTGAAGAAGCCGTTGGACCTTTGATGGAGAAAATGAATTTCGATCCAATTTAAAACTGCCTGCTGATTTCTTAAAACCACTGAACAGGTACGTACATATTGAAGAGCAGCAGTCAGGATATAAGATTCCACGACCCAATGGTCATAAATTGGGTGAGATAAGGAACATACTGAAACTGTTGTAGACTTGTAGTGCAACTTCACCCCCTATTATATTTCTTCTGATGTATGAAACCTAGAATATGAATCTCTCTTCCTTGCTAGGGTGAAAAAGTCAAATAAAGTCTCATCTAGAAGAAAAAAGTTTTTTACTATGATATTCAAATCAAATCTCTAATAATTCAACAAGAAGTATTTGTGTTAGAATTTCGAGGATCCAAAACAGTTGATGTCACATTTGTTACTTTCATAGTTGTCTCGGTGTCTAGGCAACCTAAGGGGTTGAGGGGGGGCCTGGACGCAAGGTGACACCAACAAGGCGCCCGCCAAGGTGACCAAGGCACCTGGATGCCTGGACAACTATGGTTACCTTTTCATGTGTGTTTTTAGTAGATTGTTGAAATTTTCCCATAATTGCTTAATGCAATATTTTCTTCATGCTGTTATCAAATAGATGAGATACTGTAAGTTTTCCTGGAAAATGATATATTTAATAGTGTATTTTCATAAATACTTTTTGTATGTTGTCTATCAGATATTGGAAGTTATCGCTATTGGTTCACCCGGACAAATGCTCGCATCCACAAGCCCAACAAGCATTCGTCAAATTAAATAGGGCATTTAAAGATTTACAAGATACAGATAAGGTATTTTGGAATTCAACATTCAAGGGTTTTTTAATGGTGCTTTTGATTTATTCTGTATTTACGGTAATTGCATGTCATGTATCAGCATCAAAATACCTTTGTCCCTATCTTTTTTATGGAAGTTTTCTGGATAACAAAAAAAAAAATTGTTGCTATAGTGTACAGTCACCTTGTCCTGAGGTTCTGGCTAACAAAATCATATATATATATATATATATATTGTACCGGAAGGGTGATTTTAAGAGACGTATCATATCGTAAGCTACAGATACGCATTGAAATGGTCAAAAGACACATGGACATACACTTTTGGAGCAAAAAACAATATAAATAAGTAATATATAACATATATCATGCATAAATATTAAAATGGAGAACAACATATAACGAGACAAGAGACTTTCATTGATTTGACAAATCCTTACAAATGATCAAGTATGATGCATCAACTAACTTAGTTTTACCTAAATCTATCGATTTATGGCAAAAATACATAATTCAAACATAAAGATCAAGTTTTTCTAAAACCTACCTTTTTTCTATGAAATCTTGTTCAAGCTCTGATCTCAAAAATAAAATCAGTCTGATAGTCACATGGGCCTTTAATGGCCGTATCAACGTGTATTGGTTGGTATCGAACTGTATAGGTATGTAACAAGCTGTATCAGCCGATCTGTGAGAGTATTGATACGTATCGGCTGATACAAGACGATACCAATCGAGACATACTAATTTCTAAAAAGAAGATAAGCATTGGTATGTATTGTATCAGTATCGACCGACACAATACGCATCGGCCAATACTTTAAACCATGTTGGGTAGTATACTTGTTACACTCTCTTCCCTATTAAATTTTTTCTTTTATCAAACCAACTCAATTCAACTAAGAAACGGCATCCGACCAATATGAATATGACATTATGCATAAGTGAGGCACATGAAGGTCACTGGCAAGAGTGATTGATGGCATGCCAGCCTGTAAGTGAATTGCTGGGGGAATGGAACTTTCTTTCTTCATCTGAGCAGAAATGAGGCACGCAAGAGCCACTGGCACATTGATACCAGCCTGGGATGTAATCTGCCAAGCCAGGTTTTTCCAGTGGCCTAACAAATAATCAACATGTTATGGAGTTCCTATTTGGCCATTCAATTCTATTAAAATCCATACTTTCTTAGCTCTTATCCAAAACATCCCGTTTCTCACCACTTCTAGTAAATTCTCTTTTGAATGTCAACAGAAAAAGTAAAAAACCTAGGGTTTGGCTGCAATAATTCTGTTCACCATTCCATTCTGAGGTTCTTGATTTGGTTCAGAGTTCTAGAGAATAATAACAGAACAGATGACCACACTTAAGGGTAGGATCAATGTAAAATCAATGGAATTAGTATGACATAATTAGTAGTAAACAAGAGAAATCAGAAATTAAATTACTTTCAAACCAGTTGTCACTTGTCAGGTCTGGCTGAAATGCTAGTTGAGTTTAAGAGTTTTAACTTTCCTATCACTCGATTAGATTTTTGTAATACTAATCGGGCACAGGTTGGCTGGGTGGCTCACCTAATTATGCCATGTGGCATGTTGGATGGCGTCGAAATTTTGTGGATAGGTAGATCTCATGATCCCCTGCTCACTTGTCATTTTCAGCCAGAGTTTGCCAAGTGGCAAAACAAAGCATGGGAAAATCTGGGACCACCAAGAGGGTGCTTGAGCATATCTGGGATAGTAATTGATTAAATTTGAGGCTGAGATTTTACAAATGGTCAGTCCAGACCATTCCTAAGATATCTAATGATCAGAATTGCCACATCATCATTCAACATGGCACAATTAGATGAGCCACTGAGTCGAGCTTAAACGGGTGGACCTTTTACCTATTTTTAGATCAGTTTCTATATCATGTTGTTTGCTTAATATTTTTGTTTGGATTTTTTCCTTTTTCCCTTTCAATTTATTCGGGCCCCACTTGTTAGAAAATTTACTGATCAAAAGTTTGATTTTGTTCTTCCGAGCTTGAGTGCCCGTGCTGTGATTTTTACCATGTATTGCTTTTAATCAGAAATTTCCATAGTCTTGTTTGTCTGGTGTTTTATGTTGCTGTTTCTTGTAGCGAAAAGTGATTGATGACAAAATCAGACTGAAGGAGGAGCAGGAGGCGTTCAAGGTATTACTGTGCTTCAAACTAAAATGCATCTTCACTCTTCGAAAGTTTTTGGTTTGATTTTCATTACAGAAATCTATTCTCTCCTTTCATTGTTTGGTCGATTTGTATGTCTTTGCAATGTTGAACCTTCGACCTTGTGTTCAACATCCGCACACTTTAACTGAGCCTCCCAGCTGTTTATTTTCTCTTATTTACGTGATTATTCTGTCACCATTTTTTTAAAAGAAAATTTGTAACTAGTTCATCATATTTCATTTATATTATTCGAGCCACCCAGCTTATTTCAGTTTTATGAATTTGGCATAACTTCAGCATTTGTAATACTTGTTTTTTGAATTTACTTATTTTCGATCATTGAATACTTCATTCATCTCCTCTGACAAAGCTTTTTCAGTTGTCACGATCCCTAGCAATAGGCTAGTCTCGTTTGTAATATTCTTTGATTTCCATCTGCAGGTAGAGTTAAAAGCACGTCGTGAGGCTGCACAATGGCGAAGATTGCAAGGTTAGCTATTTGTTTTTCAGGGATATTAAAGTTAGTGGTGGTTTCCATTTCAAGTTCTTCCATGGTCTCTCTCTCTCTTCCCCACCTCTCAGGGGTACCCTTCTTGCACTGCATCTTCATTTCAAACTGGTATGCACATTCATGTAGAAACAGTAATAAATTGTGGTTGTTGAAGTGTTTTCTTGATGGGACATTATTGTGAATCCCTTTAGGGGGAAATTGCAGGTTACAGTTACACTAGATACCTTCTTACAATGAATCAACCAAACAATCATAAAGAAAGCTAGACTGGTGTCTGGAATGTGAATAATTTTAAACGAATTTATTTTATGTAATTCTCTTTTAATATTATATCATGATGTTTCAGTATGATTCAATTGAAATGTAGGTTTGATGCATAATCCATCTGCTTTACAGTAGGATAGAAAAATCCATCAAGATCTTAGAGATATGCATAGTAAACCAAAGACATTGATCATCTCTACTGAGGATCAATAAAAAAGGGAAAGCCGTTGCAGACATACCAACGTTCGACTTGGGTCTATGAGGGGAGTTCCCTCATACACCCTTGTTTTTTCCTCTCTTTTATGCTCTATCAAGCTTTTCCTTTTATATGTATATTTTTATTGAAGCCTTAGATTGTGAAATAGGTTTATGCTCTTTGTGATGGTAAATAGTTGCTGTCATCATATTAATTGAGACTTTGTAATGGTTGCAGGTATATCGATGCCTGGTGATGATGAGCTTCTAGAAGTAACCATACTACCCCAGAAAAGAGAGGAGTGGATGACAACATTGCCACCTGAAAGGAAGGTAGTTTCTTTGAATATTGTTAGCATCCTTTGTTTGTTGTGATCTATTGCTTGGCCTCTGAAAAACTATATGGTTTTCATTTTCTTTATCAGCCAGGTATGACCATGCATTCAACAACATCTTTTAGTAAGACTACTAAAGAAGGACGTGGTGATACCAGTGTTTGGACCCAAACTCCCATGGACAGGGCTCAGCAAGCAAAAATGAAGTATGATATATCTGAAAAGCATTTTTTGTTGCATGATGCTTCACTTCTCGTTATTATAGAAGGATTGGATAACACAATTTCTTACTTTTCAGTTACTTAGAGGCTTATAATAAGGCTGCTGCACTTGCGTCAAATGAAGAGGAGAAGAAAAGGAAAAGTTCAGATGCAGACTTGGTGGATAAATACAATCAAGCAAAACGCTCAAAGTCACTGGTACAGAAGCACCAAGAAGAGGCAGCTAGTAGTCGTTCCAAGAAAAAGATCAAGCAGCAAACGGATAAAGAAGAGTGGGTGGGAAAGCACCCATGGAAGCCTTGGGATCGTGAGAATGACCTAACAGCTGGTAGACAAAAGGTTAATTTAGATTCAGAAAGCATGATGCAGGGTTTGTCTTCCCGGTTTTCTTCAGGAACCGTACAAAGAAATTTCCTTTAGGTCATGTGGCAGGTTGAACGTAAAATTTGTATCACGTGAGTTCAAGCTGTTAGTGATGAAAATCAACAGGAAGTAGGATGCTTAAGTCTAGCACCAACAGAATGAAAAATTAAGGAGAAGAAAAAGTTGTATATTATATAAACTCAGCCATTCAATGTATTGTATTCTTTGAAATTTCATTTCGAATTCGAAAACCAGGGTGGCTCTGCAATTGTGTTTTGCTCTATGTTGGAGATTGTATCATCTAGATTTGGACCGAACCAAGCTAACTTTTCTGGGAGATGAAAATCATTTGATCTGAAACTGTTGTGGTTGTCAGTCAAATGTCTCTGCCTATTAATTCCATTTTTTAAGGCCTCAGCTTAGTCTTTTGATGCTTACAGAAGAGAAATCGGAAAATTCTTTTTAAGTTGAAGCCTGAAAGATCTCGGCTTTAACATCAACTCTTAGGCAGGTTGAGCATTGAACACAGTAGCCCTCTCATTTCTGTCTAGACAAGTGCTCCATTAAAGCAGGCAGAATGAGAAACCTAATCCTTTTAAGTCTTCTAGTAAATACATGGAATCTCTTACTTATCAGCTAATGATAAAAAAATGAAAGCATCACCAAACCCTGCACCAAATCCATTCCAATCCACCCAGCAGGGAGTATCATAAGCCAAGGGCATTCCATCAATGAGAACGATTCTACTCCTCCCAAAGCCAAGTCAGTTCAGCTGGTTTTGATGTTCCAAACAGGAAAAATAACAGATTCATTTTTCATAAAACCAGAGATCAGGTGGCTGGTTTCGCCAACCAAATCAAGTTTGATCTAGATTTTAAAGCAATTATTTAACCCTAAACCCAAATTAATCGCAGATTTTTGGGGTATTCACAAAATATTCGGTCGTCTTCTCTTCCAAGAAAGATGAACTCAATCAACGGATATCGGGAATTTGCCGGCCTTCGTTGGTTGCGAATCGGTGACTCGTAGTTTAGAGTATTCAACTATGTGATCCTTTGCTCTTTCTTTGGTCCTCTTAGGGATAATGTATATTGATACTGACCCATCATAACTAGGATTTCAATAGCCTTCAAAAGTCCTTTTAGTAGTACGTCTAAAGCCATATTGCACTGAAGCCACTTAACAAGAATTTGAATGGAATAGGGTATAAAATGATGTAACATAATATGAATCAATTATTCCAATCTCTCTCTCTCTCTCTCTCAACTTAGGAAATGTATTGTCCACATAGTGAAAGTTATCAAATTAAAATTTTCACTATTGTGTCCAAGTCTTTTTAAATCTTCACTTTGGGCTGTTGACATCTGGTGTGAGATCGGTTGATTTTGTGTGAACCCTAATAACTCCTACATCTAAGAATTAGTTCTCGACTAATAAAATTTCTTTCCACCAACATTTTGGCTATGCTTTAATAAAATTTATGTATTTTTTATGCATTGGAAGCAATTGTGTGGCCAATTTGAACAGTAGTAATATAGAGGGGAGGTCCTGGATTAGTCAAATATCAAATTTGATCACCAAACGCAATCATATTGTCCAATTTATATGAGTTTTTTCCGTAGTATTTCAGGGCTTGCATTATAACACTTTTGTTTTTGGACATGTTTTCATTCCAAAAAATTATTTTTTTTTGTATTATTGTTACTGGGCCAAATTTTTGGGCAAAAAAATGTGTTTGGTAATACATAATAATTTCTATTTCTTGGTCAGAAAAGAAACAGAAACAAGTTTGTTATGCACCATCATTTCTGTTTCTAGAACTTTTATAAAATTTCAAAAATGCCATTGAAATACCAAAAATTTGGTGGTGTTGTCAGTGGTAGTGGTGGTGGTTATGGTGGCGGTGGTGTGGAGGAGGTGGTGGTGGTGGTAGTGGCGGTGGTGGTGATGGTGGTGGTTGCATTAGAGGTGGTGTATTATTTTGAACATGAAATTACTACTTTGCCCATCAAATTGACCATATGCTCATTAAAGAGCAACTCCCCCTTATTTCTTTTTATTTGTGGGATAGAAAAGCTTCAAATTGAATTTTCTTTTTTTTTTTTTTGTTTTCTATTTCTCAGTAACTTTTTGTCCTAGTTCGTTGTTATGAACCAAAAAAAAAAAAAAACCTGATGTTAACAAACAGATTTCTCTTACTTGTTTTGTTCCTACGACAAAAAACATTGAAAGAGAGAAATAGAAATATTATCATACAGACCCTCAATTATTAAACTATCTTGCTCTTTTCTTGACATATCAAATCATTTCACCCCTTTCTACCCAAAAAACATCATTTCACCCCGGACAGAGTTTAAAAAAAAAATCAATTATATTCGAAAATCAAGAGATATCATCTAGAAAAACATTTGACTTTCTTTTCTTTACTTGTTCAAAACTCTTAAAAGATTAGAGAGGGGAAAAAGTAAACTTAATAATGCATAGATCATGTGGTCAGAAATTATCAATATACTAACCTTTCTTATATGTAAATCTTTTGATGGGGCCATCAATACGTTCATTCTAATGTTCCAAACATTAGACATGTGGGTCATGTGGTGTGTCATTAGAAGCAAAAATCTCTCTACATATCTTGCACACCAAGGATTTCAACTTACTATATTGGTGGACAGAAAGAATAAAAAATTGCTTAGGCCCATTTGGACTAAACATATCTAATGAAAAAGAAAGAAAAATTGATTGAGACAGAGTCAGTGGTATGGTGCATCTATTAAGTCCACTAATCTATTTATTTACACCTCATCAGATACACCCTTCACAATGACTGGCAATCATTTTTGTTTGTTACGAATATAGATTTAGAAGAAAAGATCAGTAATAATAATAATAATAATAATAATAATAATAATAATAATAATAATAATAATAAAAATAATAAAATGGAGAGATGACAGGACCAATCTATACCATCCAAAAGATGGGATACCTCTATAGTGGCTATGTATTCAATCTCTTGGTCTATACGTTAAATCAATGTTATATTGATACAAGATGTACTTGCATCCCTTTATTAATAATTTTTTTTGCTTTTTTTTTGGTGATTTTTTTCCCGTCACTATGGCTAGTGAAGTGTAACACTTCACCATTTGTTAAAAGTGCTAATAGTGAAACATTATACTTTACTAGGCATATTGATGCCTTGAAGGAGGGATTTTCTTTGTCAATATGCCTAGTGAAGTATAATGCCTCACCATTTGCCAAATGGCAGCACGTGGGTTAGTCTATGTGATAGAAGACCAAACAATCATCTCATTGATAAAATTTCAGCTTAAAAGTGGCAAATAGTGAAATCTTGTACTGCACTAGTCATAGTGATGCCTAGGAGGGGTTTTCTTCAATCTGTTTTTTATTTTTTATTTTTAAAAAAATTGTGAGAGAATTTTTCCACTAAGAATAATAAAAGAGGAATACTAAAAGCAGAGTGCACTTGTTACCTTAATAGTAGCCTTAAGGCAAACCAAACTCCTAATTTAAATAATTAAGTTAGAAAGAACTTTTTTTAAATTCTGTTTTAGGCTTTAGCTGGCTTCAAGGCATAGTTGCTAAGTCATTTGGATTAATTCCAAGTTCACAATTCGCGATTCATTGGTTTTTAATGAACTCGAAACATACATTGATTCAATTGATCATGCATCAGCTCACTTAATTCATTATATTGAAATCTTAGGGGAATCTCTTAGCTAAGTTTACAAGGTTAGATGCTTATGCTTTTTTTCTATACTAGTTTAACTTTTTTCTTAGAAACATTTGATGGAGGCTGCTCGTACTATGGCCATTGTGTTTGTTTGATGATTGAAAAAGATTTCTATTGAATTGATTCTTTCTTCTTTGGTTGATAGACTTGGGATGTTTGTTTGATAGCTTTTGTTGTTTGTTTAATGAATGCCTTTCTTATCAGATGCATTAATGAACTTGATCTCAATATTATTCATGAATGTAATGTAATGTCTTATCAGTCCCATTCATGATTGTGACATATAAATAAATCTTAATTATGGAAGTCTACATTCTGGGTTTGTTTAATTTACCACATTTCGTGAATTAATTTACTATGATTAGAGAATCAATTCGATGGAACTGATTCGTAGTTCGTTAAGGAATCTAGATAATTCCAAAAACTATGTAACAAAATAAATTGATATTAAAAAAGTTCTATTTTATATGTTTTTGTTTTTATTGTTGCATGCATCAAAATAGAATGCTTGGCTTGGACATAGCCAAAAAAACCAAGAATGGAAAGAACCATTCCCCTTGTGTTTTCCAAAATATAATATATGAACAAGCATATTAAACTGGCTCTAAATTTGAAACAATCCAAGAACCTCACATGTGAAACTAAAAAACTTGAAATTTAATGGCTATCATTACTATGCAAAAAAAATTCAAAAAATCAATGGTGTACAGAGCTGACTCGGACTAGGATACTTAACAATAGAGGCTGTTCATTTGGTGAATAATTAAATTAGGCAAGGTACCTTAGTAACCCATATTCAAAATTAATATATTTAGAAACTCTATTATTAAATTTTTTTTAATAAGTATGGATGGAATGATTTCATGAGAATGGATGCATGTCTTTTTCTAATTTTTTATTTAATTCAACACATACATGTGAGCTTCACTTTAACATAAAGATGGAGAATAGTTTTTATTAAGAGAATCACAATTTTAAGCCTAAGGCCCTAGACCACTAAGCCTTTGTCTTCCACTAAAGTCATTTCCACTTAAAATTGGATTCCAACCATGAGAATCTAATGCATGATTTAAGGGTGGTCCCACTTGTTTCCCTTTAAATAATTAGCAAGAATATCCAAAAATATTTTTAATTTTTTTGGAACAGTTATTAAGAGTGGATGTTTTATTGCACATCCCACTTAGAAAGAATTTATAAGATGGGCCTACATATCAAGTAAAAGGAGACACAAAGGTCCATACCCTTATAAAAATTTTTGACTAAAACAAAATTTTGTTAGAACGAAATGAATATCCAAAAAACAAGATATGACTATCCAAACCATTCTTTAAATATCTAAATGGTCATAATTGTTCTATCACCTTTTCATGTGGCAAACCTAGCTTTTATAGCCGTGTAGTAACACAAATGCCATAAACAAAGTATGAAGACATGAAACCCATTAAGCTAAGCAAATTAAGTACTTTTAAGATGTAATTAAATTGGTGCTGATGTAAGGGCTGATGTTAATAGCTGAGCTAAGGCATGACATCATTTTCTTTATGATCTATTTTAATTGTGTTTTTAGTAATGCAAGAATGTACACTCAACTTTTCTTTGCTTTTCAATACCTTAAGAGTATATCTTTTTGGGGCTTTGGGTGTGTACATTTGCATTCATCAATGTAAAAAAATCAAAGCATTAGGACCTTGGACCTTGGATGCATCCTCGTAATTTAATAAGATAGTGTTAGACCGACCATGGCACCGACCATGGCGCCGACCATGGGGACCACCCACTGCTTAAGATAGATTTGAATTCTACAATACTTTTGTTTAACAAATTAACAATCAATCTATAATATTCAATAACTCTAGAGCATTTGTTTTAGGGATTTTTGTGGTGTGCATGTGTGATAAAACCCAAAAATGTGTACGACCTTGGAAATTGGATGAATCCTTGTAATTTGAGTAAAATAGTGTTTGGTTGTTCTTGGAACAAAACATAATTTTATTTAACAAAAATTTCAATTTTAATTTTAATTATACAAGATTGTATGATGATTACATTAGTGTCCTTTTTTTGGGTAAATAATCAAATCTAATATTCAATAATTCAAGGGCATATCTTTTCTTGTAGTGGAATGTTCCTTGGATGCTGCTTTGACTATTTCTTGGACTTCTTCTTTTACTTATTTTCTTTTTTACTTTCTTACTTCTCTTACTTTTTTTCTACTTTTCTTATTTCAATTACTATCATAGTCTCTATTGGATCCATATAGTCGACTTCATTTAGTTGGGATAAGGTTATGATTGTTATTGTAAGGGGTTGAGAAAATATTTTTTAAATCTGCAGCAAAACATTCATTTATATATTCTATCAAATAAAGAAAAGACAAAAAAGGATCATAATATTATCCAAGGTACGCATAGATAGATTTATACTAGTGTAGGTATCGCAAGAAAATATCTCCATCTTCCCTCGTGGCAACTGACATCGAGGAGAGGGGGATATAGGTTCTCTTTAGGAATCACCACCTAGATAAACGTTTAGACCTGGAATGATCTTCCCTTGGAGAAGAAGAGATTTGAACACATTGAATAAAGTCAAGGTTTGTTCAAATTTCTGGATAGGAGTCAAGTTACGATCTAAGAAGGGGTTAGACACCTAGCACCTCCCAATTGATAGACGGTCTCTTTCTATTTGGACCATGGTATGTTGATATGCATAGTTCAAGCATTATGTATGTGGAATTGTAAAAGATGACCCATAAGGCTGGTAGGGCATGACACATGCTTATTGTGGTAAATACTTATATTTTGGTTAGAAGTTCAAATTTTTTTTTTTGTTTTTGATGAAAGTGTAATCATACAAAGCACACACCAATCCCAAAAGGTGAGAAGATCAATTTAGCAGTATATAAGGGTATTTTGAAAATAAAATAATTGAAATAATGAAAATGAGAGAAATTACCTGCCTTTGGCTCCTTCTAGTAATTCTATAAAACTTTGGTCCTCTTTTGACCTTCTTTGGTAGAATCTGGACTCTAGAGGTGTTTTGGTAATTTCCCCCTTGATTTACTCTCTATTATATCTCTTTCCCCAAGGTTTCTTAATTTGGAAAGCCTTTCCTTTTGGTCCTTTAGTCTTATTTTCCTTATCTAGGAAGGACTATTTATAGCTCTTATTTCCCTTTTTGAGAAGTTCGCTGGTGAAATAGGCCTTATGTCTCTAGTGCACAAATGTGTATTTCGCTAGCGATAAGTTTTGCCAACTCATAAGTTCTTGTCCTTGCAGTTTTGAATTTTAATGTTTTCGTTGCCTTTAATAGATATATATATATATATATATATATATATATATATATATATATATATATATATATATATATATATATTTTGTCTTATCCATCTAAATGGCATTCATTATATTAAAAATTATTTTAAAAGATTTTGGAAAATGATAATATAATGCTTCTTAAACCAAGGCCACCCAAAAAAAAAAAAATAAAGACAAAAAAAAAGAAAATTATAACCCTATTTTTATGAACAAAAAATTAGAAATATATCAAATAAAAAAAAATTATTTATAACCCTATTTTTATGAACAAACTAAATAGTATACACTTTTTGCTCTCGCAGTTTTTTTCTTTCTTTTTTTTTTTTTTTGGTTTTTCCAGTTTGTATCCAAACCCTTTCAGTGTCTTCCATTTGTGTTGGAAATCGTTTCTATGTAAAAATACAACTTTGATCATCCCAAAACTCATTTACAAGTATATAAGCATTTTTGAGATCATCAATTAAAGATTCTACAATCAAAGAAAAAATAATAGTAAGTCATTGCATGAGCACAATTCTAAAGGAAAACTAGAATTCGAAGAGGAAGATATATGTATGGATGAATAGATGGCATAGGCAAAACTAGTAATATTTTTTGGGTAACAGACAAAACTAGTAAAAATCATAATAGTGAAAAGATGAAAATGAGTTTTCTAGATAAAAAGCCACCGTTAAATTTAATGTTAACAATATATATTAGACATATAAATGAGGAGCAATCGTAGTAATGGTTGTTAAGTAAGAAGAAATTTTTTTTGTTTTTGTAGTTGCTTTAAAAAATATGACCTACAATATTTTGTGGGTTAGGGCAAGACCCCGTTCAATAAAATTTGCCCCACCCCACTCTCCTTGCCATCGAACTAAGAGCAATAAGAAAATTTAGCTATACTAATACTGATATCGATACAAATCATCTATGTAGACTGATTTTAGTATCACAAAAAAACAAAAAAAAAAGAAGACAATTTTTTACCAAAAAATCCACTTCTCCACCCCCCCCCCCACCCCCCCCCAAAAAAAAAACAAAAAAAAAAAAAAAAAAAAAACCAATATATATAGGTACTGATACCTAAATCCATGGGCATAGGACAAGGTATTTATCATTTGAGACAACTAAGACCTTCAATCAAAATGGTTCTCTATAACAAATTAAAGTAACGGTCAAAAGGTTTAGGCTATCAACATTAAATATATTATTAGAGACTTTAAGTATCTCTATTGTTCTTTTGTTTTTTGGGAACAAAAAAGAACAGAAATATGTTTGGTAACACTGGTAACACTGGTTCATTTTTTGTATTTTTTATTTTGCATTTTTATTCAAGAACAAAAGTTGGACAAAAAAATGACACTTGACATTCAAGGCTGACACTTCCTATATATCCTCTTTTTCTCCTGCTCTCCCAATTATATATCTCTGAATCCACCTCTTTCTCACGAAGATGCACTCTCATATCTCCCATTCTCCCTATCTCTGTCATTCTGGTTATTGGTTTTTTTTTTGATAGGTAGTGGGGGGATATAGAATGTGAACCAGGAGGCTTGAACTCAAGACCTCCTGGTCGCAATGGGCCTTTATGCACCACTAGCTACCAAGTGGGCTAGGCACTTGACCACACATCCAGGTTATTGTTGCTTTGCAACTCTGAAGTGGGATTCCTAATCGAGCTTGAGCTTGAATTCTCTGCAAATTCTCTGAATGGCACTAGTCTAATACTTGAACCACTTGGACTCAGACCCTCCAACAGATTCCCAAATTGACCAGTTAAGGTCAGCAGAGAGCTGAAGTGTTTCTTTTGAACATTGCCATACAGTCCCTTTCTAGCTTGAATAACTGTTTGTAAATAATTGAAAAAAAAATTCTGACTAAAAAGTACTGTACCTAACAGAAACATTGCCAAACAGACCCTAATATGTGGATACAATACTGATACACCTGAAAAAGAATGAAAAAACTTCATTGATTATTTAGGCTACTCCGTTTTTAAGTTTGAAAAACCATAAATGATCCAATTTTAGATCTAGATTGTAAAATCTTTAGCCACCAAATTCCAAATTATAGATGTAACTCCAAACATACAAGTTAACCCAATACCTTGAATCACAAACCATGGTCCAAACTCAATCTGAGCCAACCATCGAGCCAGCCAACCTTACATAAGTAATTTTCTAGAAGAATCACAAAAACTGGTCCACACATGCATGCTACATACAACTGTTATATTCCCTAATTGGCTGGCAATATCGTTGTTTGATCGTGTAGCATTTGTACCTGTGTGGGGGCCAATGAGAGCATACATAGCGGCATCAACATAGATGCGATTTTTTTATTATTTAATGGTGGTAGGGTGATACTTATGTGTGCTCTTGTGTCTAGGCGTAGGAACTAGGCGACTGGTAGTGTTCTTTTTCCCACTTTTTTAATTTTCTTTTGGGTAAGGAGGAAATCTGGCCCCCTTCAATAGACCACGCAAACCCTAGGCCCATGTGAGCACAGATCAGCTCCCCACATGGGGATGGAGGGTTTAGATCCGTCCCCCTCGTCCCCAAATGGGAAATAGATTCGTACTTGGCCATGTGGACCATGAGAACCATGGGATCTTGAGTGGGTAACATGAAATGGGTAGAGAAGAGTGGGTTTTAGAATCTTTGCTTCTAATCTTTAGGGATTTATTGCTATCTGTTTACATTAGTATCTTATATGTTAAGTCAATAGTAAATAATAAAAAAATATATTTAATGACAAGAGAAAAGAAAGACACATTAAAATATGGGATAATGTTTCTTGCCCAGGAGTAGAGGATGCAGTAATAAGTCCTCTTCTTTATTTCTCCCCTCAGAAAAAGAAATGACCTTGATCTCTGCCTTGAGGAGAGAGATAGAGAGCGGTTAGTACTAGTGCACCCTCCACTAGTGAGTAAGAAACCCAAACCCTTAAGAGAGACCATGAAAGGGAAGTATTTGCCAATTCACAAAATCTATTGCATGGTTGGCTTGGTTCTTCTGCCTAGATACAAAACAATGCCTTTTATGTGGGAAAAGACCATTAAATTCTCAAAGAAATAAAAAATCATATGAAAACCAATGCCTCTATGCACACTTTCATAACTACAGTGCTAGCACAGAGGCTATACAATCGATTAACATTCCCTGACATATTTTTCTAGACAAAACATTGTTGATTGGTTGTGTGACCCCTGCACTAGCACAGATCAATAATTTCATGCACTCCTATATCTGGTGCACAGAACCATGCAAACCTGAAATGTTCTTTCATCTCTCTTTTGTTTTTTTATAAAAAATTTGTATGATTGTAAAAGAAAATTTATTTCATTTCTTAATATCTTTTCTATTCTATTTATTTATTGCCAAATAAAAAGACAGCCTAAAATCTCAACAAAGTCCATTGAAATTTGAAAACTTCAACTATACTTTACGTCCAAAAATCGCATCGAATCAATGACTTCATGAAAGAAACCGATGGACAAGCACACAGCAAGAGGCCCGAGAGACGATTCCTGTCTTTTCGATGACGTCATCCCCCACTAAATGAATTGTACGTTCCATGCAAGGATTAAATCGTCAATAAAAATTTATGAGAAATACGAATGCGCCAAACGCCTTAAAACAAAGGGGTACGTCCGTAATTTAGAGGTCACAAGGGCATTTTCCGTTGGATGAATGTGACTTGGAACATGAGGAGCATAACGGTTGAGAAGGACAGCGAACAAAGCTACAAAAAGCCTCGAAAGGGTAGTTATGTAATTTTCAAGGTACCTCTAGGGCATTTTCATTTCTCACGGCTTCGTTATTAACGGGCTGGCATTGGCACTTGGTGGCGACGGATGAAGCAAAGGTAGACTCCAGGCCCACAGATTTCCTGTTGAGTCTCTTTACGCACCGCACCGTCTGGTAGGAATCTTGTACACTTAAGTATAAACGATTCCAATCGAGTGGGAATTAGAAGATCTTAAACGTCACCGGATTGATGTGGAACATGAGGAACGTACCGCTGAGAAGTGGGGTAACATTACCCTTGAAAACCATAAAAAAATTGAGATGCTCATCCACATCGACAGATGGAGATAAGCGTTTATTATTGGATAAAGATGGGATCTACCGTCACGTGTGAAAACGGTGGCCGTTTAATCACTTTTTGCTTTACAGTTTATCACATTTACGCCCTTTTTTATTCTTTTTCCCATTTTTTACAATATTTGACTGCGCAGTAAAAAGAGAAGTTAAAAAAAGGAAAAGTCCAAAAAAAAACTAGCTAAAATGGCGAAGAATAAAGGGAGAGAGATAGAGAAGAAGAAGCTCTTGAAGTGAAAGAAACTGTAGGAGAGAAGAGAAGCTGTGTGTGTGTGTGTGTGTGTGTATGTGTGTGTGTGATTGATTCGGAGAGATTTTGATCCGGTAAGGCTGTGGAGTTGAACGAATCCGCCGGAAATCTCCATTACCGATCGGTTTGCGGCGGACTGCTATACATAGGTTGCGCTGATCTACCGCCGTAGATTTCTGAGCGACCGGTTTTAATGTTCGGTTTCTCTGAATTTTTTGTTTCTTCAAGCGTGTGAAGGTGAGGTTGTGGACAGTGAGAAGAAACTGTGTTCGCTTTGGTGTTTGATCTTCTGAATTATGGATGATTGATTTGATTAGTTGATTGGACTATAGAGAGTTTCTCATGATTTCGGCTTTTGTTAGTAATTCTTTGTTTTCGTTGTTATAGGCTTTTTTGGGCATGAAAGTTTCTTCTTTTACTCTGTAATACAGTTGGGTCTTGGTCTGATGCTCACTGGCGACTTTCTGGCTTTTTTCAGCAAGTTTCAGGTTGAAATTAGAGAGATCGGGGTGGTTTATGATGTTTGAGCTTTAGAACGCTTTTTTAGCGTTTGAACGATCTGTTTCGGTGGCAGGGGAATGCTGCATTGGAATTTAGATAAGTGCTTAATATGTCTCGGTTAGGCTGTTGGCTTCCAATCGACGGTTGAAGGGGATTTTCTGTTGAGATACTCCTGCATTCATATTCAATCTATTTATCCGTTTCATTTTTTTCAGGTATTTCTACTTCGACACTTGAAAATGTAGCAATTGAGATGTATAGAGTTAAGAAATTCAGTGCATGTTCATATTGTGAATTCCCTTCAGTTCCATGTTCAGGTTATGTTGTTTGTTATTGGGTAGCAAGTTTTGTTCTGCTGCGATGGGGAAATAGTTGTTAGCCTGATGATGGTGTGAACATTTGTTCTGATACTAACTGTAACGGATCTATTCATGGGGTACCTTTTCAATTCTCTAATCAGTTCTTGGCTTCTTGCCTCTTTGTTAACTATAGGTTAGATTTCTCCACAATCTTTGCTTTAACCCTTCTCTTGCTCTGCTGGAATTGGTCTGTCTTAGTTCCCAAGAAGGAAATTTTTTTTTCCCATTAGAGGAGAGTATAATTCTGTGCTTAATTCCATGTTCAATTGGTTGCCTTAACGTACCACAGTCCTGATTTGATACTTCAAGGCCATTTCACTGCCAAAGAGAAAGGATTAATAGTTTTTGGAAACAAATTTTTTTTTTTTATCAGTTTATCAATATACATTTTTTTTTCTTGTTGAAAAGTGAAATCTTTTAGTTAATATATGTAACAATGTACAAATCTTTTAATTCTGGTCCATGGTTGTCTTCGGTTTAAAAAGTTTGAAGTCACCACAGTCCTGCCTTCCCCATCCAAATGTAGAAGCCCTTTGTTCAGTTAATTGGACAATATTTACATATTCCATTTCTCGTGTTGCTTGATGCTGATGGATGACTTGAACTCCTTTATTTATTTTGAAGTGTTAAATATTTGGCTATACAAACCCATAAGTTTTAGCTGATGCCTGGCTCGGTTCTTACTCCCTTTGGCTGCTACTTATTGTTGTATGAATTTTGGTATTTTTTAAGTTTTTCTTTTTTGTATCTATTACAGAATTATCGATGGTTTGTAGATATACCCTCGAGGAGCAGAAGAGAAAGGAAACACCTATTTGCAAATCACCAGCCATGATCGATGCACAACGGTGTGTAATTTCAGAGCTTTCTAGTTCCTTCAATACGGACTCCAGATCTTTCCTGAAAAATAGATTGCTAATAGCTTGTATGTTGAAAAACTTGATGGATATTGGGGAAGGTATATTCGACAAGTATGTCTGTATAGGTGGTCTGGATTCCGTATGCTTAAAGAAAAAGAAGCTTACAGTTTCTACCCGATCTGGTGGAGATTCCACTGGTCAGTCATCAGGTGATAGTCTCATACCTGGTCTGTATGATGACATGGCAATGGATATTCTTACTTGGGCAAGTAGATCAGATTACCCAAATCTTGCATGTGTGAATAAAAAGTTTAATGCATTGATTGCTAGTGGGGTTCTTTACAAATTGAGGCGGCAGATGGGTGTCATTGAACAGTGGGTTTATCTAGCTTGTAGTAATATGCCTTGGGAAGCTTTTGATCCTGCAAGGCATAGGTGGATGAGGTTACCTAGAATGCCATGTGATGATTGCTTCACGTATGCAGACAAGGAATCTCTTGCTGTAGGAACTGAGCTGCTCGTCTTTGGTCGGGAATTATCAGGATTTGCAATTTGGATGTACAGTTTGCTTAATCATCAGTGGTCTAGATGCCCCTTAATGAACCTACCCCGTTGTTTGTTTGGTTCAAGTAGCTCTGCAGAAATTGCTATTGTTGCTGGAGGAAGTGAGAAGAATGGCTGTATTTTGAAATCTGCTGAGCTTTACAATTCCGAACTGGGTGCTTGGGAAAGTTTGCCAGATATGAATGTGCCTCGTAAACTTTGTTCAGGCATCTTTATGGATGGAAAATTCTATGTCATTGGAGGCATTTCTAGCCAATCTGACCGTTTAACTTGTGGAGAAGAGTATAATATGGAGACGAGAACTTGGAGGAGGATCAATGACATGATCCCTGGTTGGGGTGGACCTATGCAGTCTCCTCCTCTGGTGGCGGTTGTTAATAATCAGCTTTATGCTGCTGATCTAACTACAAATGAGGTGAAGAAATATGATAAAACCAATAATACATGGAATGTTGTGAAGAGGTTGCCAGTTAGGGCTGACTCTAACAATGGTTGGGGTTTAGCATTCAAGGCATGTGGTGACAAGTTGCTTTTGGTTGGTGGACGTAGAGGGATTGATGGTGAAGTTATTGTGCTGCACTCTTGGTGTCCAGAGGATGGGAACGGGGGAGGACTAGAGTGGGATGTGCTTTCCATCAGAGAGCGAGCAGGTGGGTTTGTGTACAACTGTGCAGTAATGGGTTGTTAATACTTGCATCACTATCTTCTGCGTTGGATCTAAACCTTCTAGTTGAGAAACTCAGATGCTTCTCTCTGTGGCAACTTGATGTTGTCTGGGTGTTATTCTTTTTCCCTCCGAAAAATTGATGTTGATATTAAATGTTTTTATTTCTGGTTCTCTGGTGCCTATCCCTTCATTGACTCTATGAATGTTTTTTAATCAGAGAGTAGGGAACTAAATTAACATGGAGGCTTCTTTAGTTTTCTTATCACAATTCTGATAAAGTTAGAGCATGTAAAGGTCTATATCCTTGAGGAAGTTTTGGGTTGTTTGGTTATGGTATGATTTTTTTTTCATGCTAGTAGTACTTGTTACTGTTTTGAAATCTTCATCTTTGTGATGATTGTCATTTGTATGGATATATTTCATTGTCCTGTCTTGTGCATTCATTTTCAGTTTCTTGGAAACACTGATTTCCTGCCTTTTATTGTAATAAGCAAAATGGAGGCTAAATTATAATATCAATTTGTTAAACTGGATTCCATTGTATTTAAGTGGTAGTGATATTTCATTTCTTATATGAATATTTTGGAAGTGGCAGTATTTCATTTTCCAGAAACACATCTCGCTTGAATACTCTGGTCACAGAGATTGGATCCTTTGATGCTTCAAATGAGTGACAACAGAGCAGATCTCTGAAATTAAAAAGGAAGGAGGTTCTTGCACAAGTAATGTTTAGGATTTAAGTAGTCATTCTGACAAGCAATGTTCTTCATTGAGATTCTGGAGGAAATTCCATTTTCTGAAGAGGAAAATGTTTTTAGATGGTAAATGTGGGTTAAGGTGCATCAAGTTGTATAGCTGTGTGTAATCTGAATATCCTGCTGTAATGGGACAATTTGCTAACCAGTAGTTTTGCATTGCCTTGATTGCAAATCATAGAGGGGGATCAGGATGTTCTGTCAAATTATTGGAGAGATCTTTCTTGAGTGGCATATTAGATGAAAAGAATTTATAAACACATAACAATGAGTGCACAGTGATTTCATTTACATATAGTGTTATTCTTTATCATGTTTTTGGGGGTAAGATGTCTAGTGTCAATCCTTCCACCATTCTGTTGATGTAGTGCTCGGAAGTAACCAGTAAGATCGGAAGTAACCAGTAAGATCCAAATCCATAATCTCTGATAGATTTCTCTCTCGTTACAAAAACTCAGATGTCACAAGTATATGCAGAATGAAGCATGAGCATGGGTTACCAGCATGATCAGTCAAACTACGGCAAGTAAAACATACGCTGCTTTTGTAAACCTACTTCACAATCTACAAGACTTTGTAAAGTAAAATTTCAATTTAGCTGTTAATTGCATTTGAAGAACAATTTAGAATCCTCTTGGCTTTATTCTGTTTATAACAAATGCTTCTAATATCATAAACAAGAGGAGTGAGTCTCTTTTAGTTTTCTCAGAATGTTCAGCCAAGTGAATATAAGGTAAACAGATACATTTGCGTCTATAACTATTCATAGAAGAGTGGTTCTAGCCTCGTGAATCTGATCTTCTCTAGTAAACTTGTAACGATCCCATTTCCAACAAGTTGCATCTCTACTTCTTGTAAACTAAATTTTCTGCCTGTGTTATTAATGCCATTACAATTCTCTCATCATTTGGCCTGTTCGCTCAACTGCAGCTTTATTTCAAAGTTATCCCCCATAAGCAGTGATAACCCTGTAATGTCTGCAGTGCCAAACCCTCCTTTTTTGTCAAGACTCACTCTTACTGTTTCATTTTTATTCAAATTCATCCCCTTAATATCCAACTGATACCTGTTGAACCCATTAATCTGTTTCACACCCATGAAACTCACCTTTGTTAAAATCCACTTCTCACTCGCTGCATATTCCCCGTTCACCACTTCTGATCTTACACTTACCTCATTTCCTGCAACCTCACCATAAAACCTAACGAAACTCCAATTCCCTCCCTCTCCTCCCATCTCTACCTCTTCTCCATCATCCAAGAAAAGTTCTCCAGTAGTATTGCTACCACTACTGTCAATGGCCACTACCAGCTGGAACCCCGTCTTCCGGGCTGCTTGTGTTGTCATGGCTTCCTCCTGCATGGCCAGAATATTACCTTCATGGACATGCACATTTATATGATCTGCTGGGGCTTCAAGAGTGATGTACTTCCCAGATGTTACAGAAACTGATTGTGAATAGTTATAGAGATCAAACCAATTGCCTGCAGGAAAGTACGCGTTGACTGAAACCGTTCCCTGTTTCAATACAGGTGATATCATAACACCTTTGCCAATCAGAAACTGTGAATCAATTTCATAGGTTTTGACATCTTCAGGGAATGAGAAGAACAGGGGTCTTGCTATGGGTGTTCCCTTAGTGTGTGCTTCATACATTAATGTGTAGAAGTAGGGTAGTAGACGATATCGGAGCCCAAGTGCCTTCTTCGCTGCTATGGTAACTGATTCCCAGAGATAGAGCTCTTGACGTGCTTTCTGAATGTCTGAATGGTCTCTGGCAAAAGGATAGAATGCTCCTACCTGCATAACAAAATTTTGGTCATTAGAAAGTCCAGAGGAAACATATCAATGTATATATGTTTACTTGTGAGCTTTATATTTCGGCAAATTCATGTGCTTTTACCTGAATCCAACGACGGCAAAGCTCCTCAGTGGTTTCCCGTGCAAACCCACATATATCAGCTCCAACCATTGGAATTCCAAAGAGTCCAAAGCTCAAAACAGAAGGAATTGAGTAAGCTAGGTCATCCCATGTTGCTGCATTGTCACCAGTCCAATGTGCTGTGTACTTTCCTGATCCCACAAAAGTTGATCGGGAGAGTACGAATGGTCTCTTACCCCTTGCTTTGATTAAAGCAGCATTCGTCGATTTGGATTCTAAGAAGCCATACAGGTTATGGACATTATACTCAGTGATATTGCTGAAGTGGAAAGATGTTGCAGGGACAGTTTTTTCATTGATAGGTCTCCGAGTATTGGCATTGTTTATCGTGTAAGGAGGGTCATCAAGAGTAGAATTGGGGAATGTAGCAGAAGATATGAAGTTGGAGATCTCATTCATGTCGATCCAGAGGCCATCAAAGGGAAGTACCTGGTGGAATGCTACAATTTCTCCTGCCCAAAAGGTTTCTGCTGCTGGATTCAGGAAGTCAGGGAAGTAGACATTACCTGGCCACACCACACCCAGGTATTGGGTTCCATTGCGCATTATGAAGACGTTTGCCTGCATACCACGTATGTAAGTGCCATACGTGTTGTTCACGCCAATACCTGTAGGGAATTGGCATGATATCTTGTTATGGCGCGATAAAATTACAAAACCACAATGACCAGAAATATGTTACTGCAACTGATCATCCAAGAAGTTCAGTTGTCTTCTTTAGCTCTGCACCAAAGGTGTGGAATTTTAATTCTCACCTGGATCCAATATGATCACATACTTCTGCCCATTTTGGTGAAGCTGATCAACAAATTGCTTCATCTGATCTGGTGGGAAGTTGATAGGATCAAGTGTGAAATCTTTATGGCCATCCATGTAGTCGATATCTGTCCACATGACTTCTAAAGGAATTCCTGCTTTTGAGTAGCCGGCAACTACACCCTTAAGATCAGAAACATTCTTGTACCCATATCGACATTGGTGAAATCCTATATACAGATCAATACAAAAAATGAATACTCTTTCCTTCCCATTTTCTGTCTGAGATGATTTAGAGGTCAGATTCAGCAGAATTTAGCCATTGAATCACATATTGCCAGTCTCAGGTAGCAAGAGAAAAAGATACTCTTTCTGAATCTCTCTCTCTCTCTCTCACACACACACAAGCAAACACATGAACACAAATGATCTATCTTAGAGTGCTTACCAAATGACCAGTATGGCATCGGGGCTGGCCGGCCGATGAGCTCTGTGTATTGCTGAATGACAGATTCTGGTTTTGGCCCCGCGAAGAAATAGAAGTCAAGAACACCTCCAATGACCTTATATGTTATGCGAGAACCATTGTAGATGACATCCATTCCATTACTATTGAGCAACAAAACACCATGAGTACTCCCTGCTGGGACTTTACCATCAGATGAAGGTGACCTTACATCCACATAGAATGGGTGGGAGCCGTAGAGATTCACGTCGAGATTTGCACTTCCAATGTCAGCATTCCACATTGTCAGTGTCTGGTTAGGGGTCAGATGGAATGTCTTCTTAGTATGCTCTCCTAAACCATAGATGGATGCTCTGTCTGCTGGCAGTGAAGATGAGATTTGTATGTATTGGTCCTTGAAGACAAACGTGGTGCCAGAATCTGACATGTCCGGCAAAGAGCTAAAAAGGACATCACCAGTGGAACGGCGGGCAACGGAAAATCCAAAGGATGGTGTGGAGTGGAGGGTGAGAATTAGATCGGAGTCTGGGACGGAAAGAGAGTGGTTCTCTGGAAGTGGCAATTGGTTGTTTTCCAACTGGTAAAGACGGTTTTCCGGCAAGGATCGATGGGGGAGAAGGGATTGGCGGGGGATGATTTCTTGTGGGATTTCCCATCTCTGTTGGTTTGAGTCAGTGATATGGACTCTCAAACGGTCATTAGTCTCAAAGCTGCAAAACAGTTATAAACAATAGCAAGATTCAGTCAAATAAGGTACTTAGAAATGTTTTCTTTAGATTTTGATCTTTAATTTTTCTCCTTCATCTATCTGATCCAAAAAGCAATAATCTGGGATGTTCGTTGGTGGATTAAAGCAACACCATACAGATCGAGGAGAGTAAGTTTTTTTTGAAGTCAACTCCTTACTAATAAGGGAGAATCAAGAAACCAGAATGAAAGAAAGAATATTATCTTCTGTGTTACCTGGCATGTAAGTGGAGATTTGGAACATCGGGACCGAAAAGAGAAGAGTTCTTGATCAATCTGAGATCAGCAGTCAATGAGTTCCTGGTGGGACTGAAGTAGATCGACTGAACTGAATAACCATACCCAACTGCTCCTTCAGCTCCGTATCCAAGTGATGGGGAGAAGAAGGAAGAAAGAAAGAACAAAGGGAGGAGGAAGGGAGGAAGATGAGATTTTGGTATCATTTCTTTGTCCACTAATTAGAGGGAGGGGAGGGGAGGGGAGGTGAGGGCCGAGGAGGAAAGCTAAAGGAAAGGTAAATATACACCAGACGTTCCTTTCAATCTCCACTGACAGTCCTTGTCACTACCCCGCGGAGTGGACATCATTAGAAACAGTGGCTGTTAGCATTGTTTTATTTATATATTATCGTAATTATTGGCGTCTCTCTAAGGCTCTTTTTGATATGTTTTTTATTTTTGATTTTTGTTTATTTAATAAAAATTATTTATGAAAATTATTTATGATCAAAACATAAAAATCGTTTGATAACCACTACATAGAATAGATTGTAAAAAAAAAAACATGTTTGATATACCTATGTGCATAATAATTTTTTTGAAGTGAATGGGTGGAGAGATGCCATCTTTACTCATCTTCCTTCCCAAAGCATAAAATCAGAACCGAGTTGTTGGGTATCAATTTGTTTGGATTTTCCTTATTTCATTTTGGGATTTTGAGGTTTAGATCACCCAGAAGAATCAGATCCGAAGGGTTTCTGCAAACCAAAATTGAATTATAACTGTTCATTCCACCCAAGATCTTATTTTTATTTGAGAATTTGGAGGGAGAAACAGAGAAAACTTGCATCTTCCAGAAGGTAACATCGTTGTGACAGAGAGAGGCGGGCACACGCGTGAAACCCTAGAGTTCATATTCCCACGATTTTCTCTTTTTCAATGCCGAAAATTTGCCAGATAACCGCTGGAAACCGCAAAGCGAACCTTTCAATGATAGTTATCTTACACCCCCCACCCCTTAAAAAAAAAACCGAATCTAAACATGATTTAATGGATCCGTTAGTTTACCTAGGCATAGGCAGAATCCCTATCTAGTTCAGATTCATTATATAATCAGAATTTAAAACTCAGTAGCTCACCAGAATTGGTACTTCCGTTACTCGGAGGCGGCAGAGAAACAAGAGTAGGCGAAGGAGCCGGTGCTGAAGCTGAGCTTGAGAGTCCATAGAAAGGGTATATCTCAAACCTAACAACACTGCTCGGATTTACAACCCTTCCTCCTTGCTTGCTGCTACAGCAACTGGGGAGAAGAGAATTGGCACGGGAAAGGCAACTAGTACAGTCGTTCCCTAATAAATCAGGGCTACACTGCGCCATAGTATACAGATTCTGCAATTGCGTAAAAGTAGCTTCTTGAGTGGTGAATCGATTAGAATCGTTGGTAGCTTTGGTTGAGACTTCTTTCGTCGTATTGATCATGAGCTGGTTAAACCGAGTTGGATCAGTGATGCTCTGTGTATTCATCAACATTGCCGGATAACCGTCGGAAACCGCAGAGCGAACTTTTCAACAATCCATCTCCGACCTCCATTCTAAGGCGTTCCAATTAATATGTTATCTGTCCGTGCCTGATAAATAGGACTGGCGAGGTGTTTTGCCTGAGAATTGTTAACGGTCTCGTCGGGGAGCGGCGGCGAATGTTTCTAAGACTCGCCAGAGAGTTTTGGTTCTTGTCTGGTAAAAGCGAGATCTAGGTAGGTTAACATCGTCGTGGGAGCTCGGATTTTGATGGGGAAAGGCAGGTAGAAGAAGATGAGGGGGCGGGTGGAGTTGCAGGAAAGATTAAGGAGGAGGAGGGGTGCAGGGCTGGATTTTCTGAAACCTAAATGATATGACTATTTTACCCTTCCATTTTGGGACTAATTAACACATGTTCATTAAAGTGCCGCACAAATAGAGAAAAACAGTTTTTTTTCAATCCTTTTTAAATAGAAATAGATTCCATAAATGATACCAAACACAACCAAATCATTTAAAAATAAAAAATAAAAACTATATCAAAGACAGCCTAAGCAAATTTGGTTTTCTCATTCTCACAGGATTGTGGGACTAAAGTTTCCCTCCACCGGATTTAGTATATTTATTAAGGCCAAATGTTTTCTATGCCGAAGGTACAGGATGCACCGAGACACAAGGGGTGGGTGAAATGACCGTTCCATCCCCTTGAATAGTCAAAATGATTGACCCATTTGTTTGGGCACAGCCTGCGCTCTTAGAGCACGATCACCCATTTTTTAAAATACCCTCCGATACTCCTTATACGCATCTAAAACCGGGATTCGCATTCACTGTGGCAAGGAAAACTCTTAATTTTTTTTTTTTTGGTACGATGATATCACATTTGACAATTATTGCTTTGGTTGCCTCAAATGTACAACATATGTTAGGACGTCAGAAATGTCTTAAATTGAAATTTCATTGCTTGCTTCTGAATGTTCTCTTTCCAGCTTTGAATAAAAGAATTCTCAGGAGTAGCCAGAGTCGTTGGGAACTTCATTTAGGTTTTCTTACCTGATGTTCACCACTCTCTGTCTTTTGCCACTAGCTCTCTTAATCTTTCATGCTATGGTTTTGCTAAGCATAAACCCTGAGAGTAACCTCAGCTTCCCCCTACTCTTTAGCTATTAATTGCATGCGAAAAACAATTTAGAACCCTCTTGGCTGTATTCTGTTTATAACAAATGCTTCTAATATCGTAAACAAGAGTAGTCCCTTTTAGTTTTCTCAGAACAGAGATATTTGCGTCTATAACTATTAATAGAAGAGTGGTTGATCTAGCCTCGTGAATCTGATTTTCTCTAGTAAACTTGAAACGATCCCATTTCCAGGAAGTTGGATCTCTACTTCTTGTAAACTGAATTTTCTTCTTGTGTTATTAATGCCATTACAATTCTCTCATCATTTGGCCTGTTTGCTCAACTGCAGCTTTATTTCGAAGTTATCCCCCATAAGCAGTGATAGCCCTGTAATGTCTGCAGTGCCAAACCCTCCTTTTTTGTCAAGACTCACTCTTACTGTTTCATTTTTATTCAAATTCATCCCCTTAATATCCAACTGATACCTGTTGAACCCATTAATCTGTTTCACACCCATGAAACTCACCTTCGTTAAAACCCACTTCTCCCTCGCTGCATATTCCCCGTTCACCACTTCTGATCTTACACTTACCTCATTTCCTGCAACCTTACCATAAAACCTAACGAAACTCCAATTCCCTCCCTCTCCTCCCATCTCTACCTCTTCTCCATCATCCAGGAAAAGTTCTCCAGTGGTATTGCCACCACTACTGTCAATGGCCACTAAGAGCTGGAACCCCGTCTTCCGCGCCACTTGTGTTGTCATGGCTTCCTCCTGCATGGCCAGAATATTGCCTTCACGGACATGCACATTTATATGATCTGCTGGGGCTTGAAGAGTGATGAGCTTCCCAGATGTTACAGACATTGACTGTGAGTAGTTATAGAGGTCAAACCAATTGCCCGCAGGAAAGTACGCGTTGACTGAAACTGTTCCCTGTTTCAATACAGGTGAAATCATAACACCTTTGCCAATCAGAAACTGTGAATCAATTTTATAGGTTTTGACATCTTCAGGGAATGAGAAGAACAGGGGTCTTGCTATGGGGGTTCCCTTAGTGTGTGCTTCATACATTAATGTGTAGAAATATGGGAGTAGACGATATCGGAGCCCAAGTGCCTTCTTCGCTGCTATGGTAACTGATTCCCAGAGATAGAGCTCTTGACGTCCTTTCTGAATTTCTGAATGGTCTCTGGCGAAAGGATAGAATGCTCCTAGCTGCATAACAAAATTTTGGTCATTGGAAAGTCCAGAGGAAACATATCATGTATATATGTTTACTTGTGAGCTTTATAGTTCGGCAAATTCATGTGCTTTTACCTGAATCCAACGACGGCAAAGCTCCTCAGTGGTTTCCCGTGCAAACCCACAGATATCAGCTCCAACCATTGGAATTCCAAAGAGTCCAAAGCTCAAAACAGAAGGAATTGAGTAAGCTAGGTCATCCCATGTTGCTGCATTGTCACCAGTCCAATGTGCTGTGTACTTTCCTGATCCCACAAAAGTTGATCGGGAGAGTACGAATGGTCTCTTACCCCTTGCTTTGATTAAAGCAGCATTTGTCGATCTGGATTCTAAGAAGCCATACAGGTTATGGACATTATACTCAGTGATATTGCTGAAGTGGAGAGATGTTGCCGGGACGGTTTTTTCATTGATAGGTCTCTGGGTATTGGCATTGTTTATCTTGTAAGGAGGGTCATCAAGAGTAGAATTGGGGAACTGAGCAGAAGATATGAAGTTGGAGAGCTCATTCATGTCGATCCAGAGGCCATCAAAGGGAAGTACCTTGTGGAATTCTTCAATTTCTCCTGCCCAGAAGGTGTCTGCTGCTGGATTCAGGAAGTCAGGGAAGTAGACCTTACCTGGCCACACTGCACCCAGGTATTGGGTTCGATTGCGCATTATGAAGATGTTTGCCTGCATACCACGTATGTAAGTGCCATACGTGTTGTTCACGCCAATACCTGTAGGGAATTGGCATGATATCTTGTTATGGTGCAATAAAATTACAAAACCTTCATGACCAGAAATATGTTACTGCAACTGATCATCCAAGAAGTTTAGTTGTCTTCTTTAGTTCAGCACCAAAGGTGTGGAATTTTATTTCTCACCTGGATCCAATATGAGCACATATTTCTGCCCATTTTGGTGAAGCTGATCAACAAATTGCTTCATCTGGTCTTGTGGGAAGTTGATAGGATCAAGAGTGAAATCTTTATAGCCATCCATGTAGTCGATATCTGTCCACATGACTTCTAAAGGAATTCCTGCTTTTGAGTAGCCGGCAACTACACCCTTAAGATCAGAAACATTCTTGTACCCATATCGACATTGGTGAAATCCTACATACATATCAATACAAAAAATGAATACTCTTTCCTTACTTCCCATCTTCTGTCTCAGATGATTTTCAGGTCAGATTCAGCAGAATTTAGCCAGTGAATCACATATTGCCAGTCTCAGGTAGCAAGAGTCAAAGACACTCTTTTGTGAATCTCTCTCTCACACACACACAAGCAAACACATATAAACACAAACTATCTATCTTAAGAGTACTTACCAAATGACCAGTATGGCATTGGGGCTGGCCGGCCGATGAGCTCTGTGTATTGCTGAATGACAGATTCTGGTTTTGGCCCCCCGAAGAAATAGAAATCAAGAACACCTCCAATGACCTTATATGTTATGCGAGAACCATTGTAGATGACATCCATTCCATTACTATTGAGCAACAAAACACCATGAGTACTCCCTGCAGGAACTCTGCCATCAGATGAAGGTGACCTTACATCGACATAGAATGGGTGGGAGCCATAGAGATTCACGTCGAGATTTGCACTTCCAATGTCAGCATTCCACATTGTCAGTGTCTGGTTGGGGGTCAGATGGAATGTCTTCTTAGTATGCTCTCCTAAACCATAGATGGATGCTCTGTCTGCTGGCAGTGAAGATGAGATTTGTATGTATTGGTCCTTGAAGACAAGCATCTCCGGCAAAGAGCTAAAAAGTATATCACCAGTGGAGTGGCGGGCAACGGAAAATCCAAAGGATGGTGCGGAGTGGAGGGTGAAGATTAAGTCGGAGCCTGGGATGGAAAGAGAGTGGTTTTCTGGAACTGGCAATTGGTTGTTTGCCAATGGGTAAAGGCGGTTTTCCGGCGAGGACCGGTGGGAAAGAAGGGGTTGGCGGGGGATGATTTCTTGTGGGATTTCCCATCTCTGTTGGTTTGAGTCAGTGATATGGACTCTCAAACGGTCATTAGTCTCAAAGCTGCAAAACAGTTAAAACAATTGCAAGATTCAGTCAAGTAAGTACTTAGAAATGTTTTCTATAGATTTTGGTCTTTAATTTGATGTTCTCGTTTGTGGATTAAAGCAACACTATACAAATTGAGGAGAGTAAGTTGTTTTGAAGTCAATTCCTCACTAATAAGGGAGAATCAAGAAACCAAAATGGAAGAAAGAAAGAAAGAAAGAAAGAAAGAAGGAAAGATTGAACAAAGAATATTATCTTCTCTGTTACCTGGCATGCAAGTGGAGATTCGGAACATCGGGACCAAAAAGAGAAGAGTTCTTGATTAATCTGAGATCAGCAGTCAATGAGTTACTGGAGGGACTGAAGTAGATCGACTGAACTGAATAACCATACCCAACTGCTCCTTCAGCTTCGTATTCATGTGATGGGGAGAATAAGGAAGAAAGTAAGAAGAGAGGGAGGAGGACAGGAAGCATATGAGATTTTAGTATCATTTCTTTCTCCACAAATTAGAGCGACGTGAAGGCCGAGGAGGAAAGCTAAAAGAAAGGTTTATATAGACCAGACGTTCCTTTTAATCTCCACAGAAAGTCCTTGTCACTACTTCGCGGAGTGTGGTTCTCATTAGATTTAATGCTTTAAGCATTGTTTCTTTATACATTATTCTAATTTTGGCCTCTGTAAGCATCTCAGAAATTTGGTTCTCTCTCCGTCGCTTCTTTGTCTTCTTCTTCTTAAGCTAAACTTCCATTAACAGACAGGAAATGCGCTCAGAAATTTGGTTCTCTCAAAAGCTAAACTTTCAGGAAAAGCATCTTCAGAAATTTGGTTTTCTCTCACTCTCTCCACTATATGGGTATTGCGGTAAAGTTTTTGTATAGGGTTTCACTATAAATATGTAGTAAGAGTTCTTTTTCTGTAACAAAAAATCTGAGAGAGGTGTGAAGAACGAGCGACTGTAACCCTATTCTTCATTGATAGTGAAACAGATCTCATTTCACCGTAGACGTAGACAATCTTGCCGAATCTCGTAAATCCTTGTACACATTGTATGATTGTGCTTGCATTTTTTCCTTTCATTTCTGCATTGTGTTAGGTTCAACAATTCTTAGTGCAATTCAATCTGGCAAATTTAGGTTCAACCTCTTAAAAGTCTTATGGATGTTTTTTTTTGGTAATTCAAACTCAGTTTTTCTTTCTTGGTAAGACGCTATTAGAAATCATTTGTTATAATTTAATGTTTTACTAAATACAATAAAAAGTATAAAAAAAAACCAAAAATAAAAAAATTATAAGAAGAAACATGAAAATCCAAAGGTCCAATTGGGTAGGTTGAATGTTTCACTTTATTTAAGTCCGCCTTATGTCTTAGATGTGACCATGTGATAAAATATGCATCTCAGTGGTCAAATTTCAGCATGAGATCTCCTGGTAGGATGGACTTTTATCGCATCACACTCTACCAATTGTGTTAGGCAGTATCCTCAATGAGTCCTTGTTTTTTTGGTAGAGGTCCTCAATGAGTTCATATACTATAAAAGTAACATTTTTTTTCCGAATAGAACCTAATGACATTTCTATAATCACAATAATCCGTAGAGAAAAAGAACTCTCCCTGGTCGCTTGGATCCTTAGACATAAGAGCTTATGAAATTGCCACTCCGTCCTTGTGAAAAATAAAAAAATCTTATCCATGTTGATGTCTCTACGCATATTCCCATTGGCCCCTGTGCTGGTGTTGGGGCCACACGACCAAGCAACGATCTCATGCCTTAATCTGAATTAATGGGAATGAGCTCTCCAAGGCAACACTTATAAGAACTACAAAAATGGAAGAAAGACTAATTAAACTAACAAATGCTTATATCCCAGAAAATATTCTTTTTTGGGTCTTTCAATCTTGGATAAAAATCCTATATAGTGCTTAATCTTGCGGTGCCTTTGCAGTTCGGGTCTACGAGCCTGACGCATGGAAGATGCTTCATCCAATGGTGTGAATGGGCAGATCTAGTTAATTTTTTTTTTTTTTGTTCGAGCTCGCACCGTTGGATAAAACATCTTCCATGTGTCGAGCTTGCAAACCCGAACTACAAAGGCACCGTAAGATTAAACACTTTAGAAGATTTCTATCCTTCAGTCTTTTCTTATACCTGACTGCAAAGTTGAGATTCTGTGCATCTAGCCTATAGAATGGAGGAAATTCTTTTAGGTAAATTACTTGTACACCCACTATACTATGAACCGATTGTTTGACGCCCCCAATTTTTTAAACTATTATTTCAACAGTTAACGTTGTCCTTTCAGCAGCAGCACTGATGGAGATTGATTGGTCAATTTATATAGTCAAACCCAACTAAGCTGCTCTTCATATCCACCTCTACAGGATTGGGGTGGTGACAAGAAGAAAGAAGAAAGTAAGAGGAGAAGATGGTGTTTTGCACTCATTTTCTTCCACCATTTGCGTTGAATGAAGGAGAGTAACAAGAAGTACCTTTCAATCCCCATATAAGTCTAATAGACTTCCAATTAAGTGCTCTGAGTGTAAGTGACAATTGAGTCGGCTATGACTTAGTTGGGTCAATCCAATCCAATCCACTTGGATTTCAAAATAATGGCTTCTAATAGAACACGTCATTCAGCTTGACTCAGCTCACAAAATAATGACCAACTTGGTCATTGCACATGCATAACTGATTCTATCCCTTCTCTTGGGTGACTCTTTTTTTGTCTTATCTTTGTAACCTCTGATCTTATCATTGTGAACTGACTGCGTCTTTGTAACACATAGAAACTGAACCGCGCCAATATGCTTGGTGCTAAGCCTTGCGCCACACCTATGGTGTCATCCTCTAAGCTCTCTAAGCACTCCAGCCAGCGTGTATCTGATGTCACCTTCTACTGCAGCGCAGTTGGTGCGCTCCAATATCGCACCTGTACTCGGCCTGACTTGACAGACTTCGTCAACAAAGTCTACCAATTCAGACACAACCTTACAATAGAGCATTGGTTGGCAATTAAGTGAATACTTCGTTATCTTAAGGCCACACTTCATCATGACATTTTACTTCAACCCATTCAGACTCATTCTCTTACGATTTGCATTGATGTCGATTATGCGGGTTACCTTGATGATCAGAAGTCTACAAGCGGGTACTACATCTTCTTTGGTCCTAACATAGTGTCCTGGAGTTCCAAGAAGCAACCCACTATAGCTCGTTCTAGCATTGACGGTGTCTCTAATTCAGCATTTGAGTTACTATGGCTGCAATACCTCCTTCCAGACCTTGGTTATTCTCGTCCGTCTGCTCCAATTATCTAGTGTGACAATATTGGAGTCACCTACCTCGATGCCAATTCTGTTTTCCATGCGTGCATTGTTAGAGGGAATGATAATACTTGACTTTATTCACAACACCATAAGAGATATTTATACAAGCTATACAGTTCAGTGCAAGTAAGGCAACCTAATATTGGGTGGCACAGAAAATGGAAACTCAATATTACACAACTGAAATAGAAAGGATAAAATGGTAACCAACTGAAATGGAAAGGAGCACAATAGCACCCATCCGATTGTGTTTCTAAGTATAACCAAAACCATATCACATGTGATGGAAATCCGAGAAAGGAAGGTACTCAATGGATCTTTTTCTCAATACACCCCCTCAAGGTGGAGATTCGGGTAACCGAATCTTCAGCTTGTCCCTGAGTGATTCAAATATGGAATGTGCCAGTGGTTTGGTCAATGTGTCCGCCAGTTGATCGTGAGACGAGATGAATTGAACCTGTAACTGCTTCTTGGCCACCCGATCTCTAACGAAGTGAAAGTCGATCTCCACATGTTTAGTACGCGCATGGAATACCGGGTTGGTCGAGAGATATGTTTCCCCAAGATTATCACACCACAGAATTGGCGGCCCAGATAGTGGGTAGCCCAACTCATACAATAGTGATTCCAGCCAGATCAACTCAGCTGAGGCATTTGCAAGTGCTTTGTATTCTGCCTCTATTGAAGACCGGGCCACAGTACGTTGCTTCCTAGAGACCCAGGAGACAAGATTTGGCCCAAGAAAAATTGCAAATCTCCGCGTGGACTTTCTATCAGACCCATCTCCAGCCCAACCTGTACTAGTGAAGGCTTGGAGAGAGCGTGATGGGGACCGTTCAAGAAGTAGGCCTGCTAATTTGGTGCTCTTCAGATACCGAATAATTCTCTTTACCAATTGCCAGTGCTCTTCCATTGGTGCATGCATGAATTGACAGGCCCTATTAACAGCAAAGGACACGTTTGGCCGTGCTTGTGTAACATACTGCAATGCACCCACCACTGAATGATATTTTGTGGGATCAGACAGTGGTGCACCCCCTGAATCCGAAAGCTCAGTAGTAGATGCTATGGGGGTCCGAACAGGCTTGCAGTCTACCATCCCCGTGCGTTGTAGCAAATCCGATATGTATCTTGATTGGGACAATAGGATGCCCTTAGGATGGTGACTAACTTCAATACCCAAGAAGAAATGCAGCTCGCCAAGGTCTTTAATGGAGAACTCATTGGAAAGTTGTTGCAGAAGACTGGAGATCATATCTGAGTCACTGCCAGTGACAATGATATCATCGACATATATCAATACATAGCAAATGTGTGTACCAGAATGGTGGATAAATAGAGACGTGTCCGTCTTAGAACCAATAAAGCCCAAACCAATAAGGAACATAGAGAGCCGATGGAACCAGGCACGTGGGGCCTGTTTAAGCCCATATAAGGACTTGTGAAGTTTGCACACATGATTCGGGAATGATGGGTTCATGAAACCTTGGGGCTGGGACATATATACTTCTTCATCCAAGGACCCATGTAGAAAAGCATTTTGGATGTCCAATTGCCTCATAGGCCAGCCCTGTGATACTGCAATGGATAAAACACAACGTATTGTGGTGGGCTTGACCACGGGGCTGAAAGTCTCACTATAATCCAACCCATGCTGATGGTGGAACCCTTTTGCCACGAGACGCGCCTTATGGTGCTCAAGTGATCCATCAGCTTTCCTTCTGACTCTGTACTCCCATTTATTTCCAATAAGGTTCATGGCAGCAGTGCGTGGTACAAGTGACCATGTACCATTTCTGAGTAATGCATTGAACTCTTCGGCCATTGCTGTGCGCCACTCAGGGAGCTTATTAGCCTACGAGAAACAAGATGGTTCAGTAATAACTGTAGTGGTGGTCAGTGCCCGGGGCTGGGTGTGATGGGATCGAAGCCTCATAGGGTGCAACGATCGGGTAGGAGGGTTCGGTTGAGGTGTAGGGTGGGCTTGGGACGGTTCAGATTGATTGGGTGCAACAGACGAGTGGTATATGTCATCAATGGAGCGAGTTTTCAAGGGTAGAGATGGTGGCATGGGGACCACAATAGGTGAAATCCTGTGGTGATTGGGAGATAGGGCTATGGTGCACAGGAGAAGGTATAGGTGACGGTATAGGAGTCCTTGGGTTGACCGATTGCACAGGTAATGAGGATGGGGCACGTGGTGGGGAAAGACAGGATGATGCCCAAGGTGTAGATGGTGGCTGTGATGGAGAGCAAACAGCTGGAGGAGCTGCGGTTGAGAAAGGGAATGATGTTTCATCAAAGCGGACATGTCTTGCAATAATCATCTTGTGGGATTGCAAGTCAAGGCAGCGATAGCCCATGTGTGAAGGGCTGTAACCAAGGAAAACACATGCCGTGGACAGGTAATCCATTTTATGACAATTAAATGGCCTTAAATAGGGGTAGCAAAGACATCCAAAAACCTTTAGAAGACTGTAATCCGGTGCTTTGTGGTAAACCAGCTGAAAAGGAGATATTCCAAAGGACACAGTGGAGGGCATACGATTGATTAAAAAGACCGCTGTGTCAAGAGCAAAATGTCAGTATTTCTGGGGCACAGATCCATGAGCAAGAAGGGAGAGACCCGTTTCAACAATGTGTCGATGGAGTCTTTCAACGGCACCTTGTTGCTCATGGGTGTGTGGCACAGAAAGCCTATGAGTGATGCCCAATTTGGAAAAATAGGAGGGTAAGGATCGAAATTCGCCTAGCCCAATCAGATTGTAGGGCTTTGATTTTCCTACCAAATAACCTCTCCACTAGTGCTTGAAATTGAGGGAAAATTACAAAGACATCAGATTTTTTGACTAGTCGATAAAACCAAATGAATTTTGTGTGATCGTCCACAAAGATCACATAATATCTATGATGAGAGATAGAGGGTTCGGGCGCAGGCCCCCAAACATCCGTATAGATGAGATCGAGCGGAAATAAGCTTTTACTACTAGAAGTAGACAATGAAAAACGGCTGGCCTTGTCGAGTTGGCAAGCCTTACACAAAGAACTAAACCGAAAATTGGCAGTTGGTAGATTATTTAACTTAATCATAGTTTTAAGAAGATTTTTATTCGGATGTCCAAGACGACTATTCCAGGTTTCAAAGGAACTGCGAACAGATGGAGGAGGTGAAGGATGGACCTCATATAGGCCATCTCTACTTGGTCCTGAAAGGAGTGTGGCCTTGGTTACCTGGTCCTTCACAAGAAAATGAGAAGGGTGAAACTCAAAGAAAACATTGTTATCCTTAAAAAAATTTTGAACAGATAAAAGTGACCTGGACAAAGAGGGAACATGCAAAATATTATGTAAATAAAAGGAACGAGAAGATAAGGAGGGAAGAGAAGATGAACCAATATGGGAAATGTGTAACCCCTTACTATTACCAATGTGCAATTGGTCTGAACCAGTGTACTCATCATATTGTGATAGGGACTGAAGATCTGGTGTGACATGGTGGGAGGCACCCGCGTCTGGGTACCAAGGTAATGCAGATGAAGGATGTGAAGTGGGTAAAATGGGTAGATTAGGTTCCAGGTAAGAGGAAAAATGGGTGGTCGGGTTGGGGTATATGTGGTGTGCAGTAGGCATGGTGTTTGGTGGGTATGGGTAGTTTGATGATGAAGGAATACCAGCCTGTTGGCGATAGAAACACCTATCAGTAGAGTGATTGGTGCGTCTGCAAATGGAGCACCAAAATTTGCCATAACCCGTAGGGGCCCCACGACCACGACCACCTCCACGTCCTCCACGACCCCACCTGCCTCCACGACCACCATGGTTTGGTGGAGAGGAGCCAGTTGGGCTGGAGGTCGTAGATCTCTGAACATTATTTGCTGTAATTTGACTTGCAGGAGCAACAACATCCGTTATTGAAAGCTTCTTGAGGGAGGAGCCATGAAGAAATTCATGGCTTAGTAACATTGCATGTAGGTCATCATAGTGGATGGGATCAGTCCAAGTAAGTAAAGAGGAGACCATAGTCTTGAACTCAGGTTTAAGACCCCTATAAATGTGAAGATTGAAAGCCCCTGGGTGCAGGGGATGACCTGCAACAGACAGCTTATTAGCAATGCTTTTGGCACGTTGCAAGAAAAGTGAGACAGACTCATCGGCCTTTTGTTCCAGATCCGTTAAGGCCATATTCAGGGACATCAATCGGCTTTCAGAAGGAGATGAGAAAGCTGTTGTCAGAGTGGAACAGATTTCATGACTGGTCTTTTTGCCAACCACTAGTGGGAATACCTCTTCAGATAGAGAGGAGACAGTCATGCTACGGATCAGAGAATCTTGCCGACGCCAAGCTGTAGCCTCAGTGGGATCAGCAGGGCATGGGATGGACCCATCGATATAGCCAAATAAATTATGGCCTTCAACAAATGGTTCTACTTATGTTTGCCAAAATATGAAGTTCTTTGAAGTGAGTTTAATAGAAATATAATGATGAGCATGGCTCAAAGAATTAGGGGATATAGTTGTAGATAGGGGAAGAAGGCTAGCAGACTCATTAGAGGGGGTAAGGGGGCTGCCATCGGCAACATTGTCTTGCTCTCCAGCCATGAAAAAAAAAAGGAGAATAATGCTAGCTCGATGGAGCTTTTCTGGCTCTAGATACCATGTTAGAGGGAATGATAATCCTTGACTTTATTCACAATACCATAACAGATATTTATACAAGCTATACAGTCCAGTGCAAGTAAGGCAACCCAATATTGGGTGGCACAGAAAATGGAAACTCAATATTACACAACTGAAATAGAAAGGATAAAATGGTAACCAATTGAAATGGAAAGGGGCACAATAGCACCCATCCGATTGTGTTTCTAAGTATAACCAAAACCATATCACATGGGATGGAAATCCGAGAAAGGAAGGAACTCAATGGATCTTTCTCTCAATATGCACGAAGCACATGGAAATTGATTATCATTTTATTCGAGATTAGGTGGCCAAGAAGCTCTTGCAAGTTCGGTTCATTTCCACTCAGGAACACCTGCAGACATCATGACGAAGCCTCTTGCTGTCTCTCATTTTGGCATTCTTTGTGCCAAGCTTACTGTGGCTGATCCCCAGTTATGTTTGAGGGGGTGTAATAGAACACGTCATTCAGTTGACTTAGCTCACAAGATAATGACTCACTTGGTCACTACACATCCATAGGATTTGGCTCTTGTCCTGCAGTGGCGGGAGCTGGAGCGTCCAGCCCATGGAAACCACCCAAAAATAGGGGGTGGGGTGGTCATTTCACATGTGGGGCCCAGGTGGGATCCACCTATGAAATGACCACTCCACCCCTGTTTTTGCTGTGGTTTTGTTGGGGTGGACGCTCCAACTCCCGCCACTACAGGACAGGAGCCTTTTCGACATCCATAGTGGATTCCATCCCTTCTCCTGTACGACTCTTCTTTTATCATCTCTTTTTTATTTTTTTTGGCTAAAGGTCAGCAAAGATATATTAAGAATTAAAGGGAAGATTACAAGTGCTTAACATCCAGACATACTCAGACGAATACAAGGAAACAAAGGAAAGAGTGAACTAACCCACCAATGACATAGCCATCAGCGGAAAAGATCACCCTTCAAAAGAGAAACCTAAGAAAACCTCTATGGAAACCGGAACCAAGGCTGACCCAGGATATCATCCATTATGGCATTCTTTACAAATGAGGAAAACATCAACATCTGGACGAGAGATTCACCTTGCTTCGCAGCAGCTTTAGCAAGATAGTCTACAATAGGATTCGCTTCCCTAAAGCAATGTGTAATTTTCCAATGTATGCACTCCATAAAGGGTAGAAGAGCATTCCAGTCCTGTCTAATAAACCAAGGGATCGATCTAGACTGCATAGCCAAAGCAACAATTGCAGAGTCACATTCAATTCAAAGCTTCAAAACACCAAGGGTCTCAACCCTCAAAAGACCCTGACTTACAGCCTCAAATTCCGCCACATAGTTCGTCTTGACACCTAGGAATAAGCTGAAAGTTGACAAGGGGAACCGAAGCTGTTTCGAAGAATATCACCCGCGCTTGTTTCGCCTAGTTTGCCAGGGGAGCGTCCATCCATATTTAATTTAACCCAGTTCAAAAACGGTTTACACCAAAGAACCTCTCTGTTTAAATGGAAGGCCTGGGAATAATAGGAATTTTAAAATAACTGGCACAAGAGAAATCTGAAATATTTCGTACTGGGGAACTAAAGGAGGAGGCCAAATCTCTAATACTTCTCAGGATGGCTTGGAAAGCGAGAAAAGCAAGTTTTGATTTTTCGTCAAACCTTCTACCATTCTGTTCCGCCCAAATTAAAAAAGGAATCAAAACCACGCCAACCATCCAGACTTCCTTCAAACCAATAAATTTCAACTTCCTCTTCCACAACAAAACTAACTCTTCATAAGAAGAGGGTGAAGGCCATTGAAGACCAAAGTTCACCAGAAAAGAATTCCAAATATGACGGGCATAAGCACAGTCCAAAAATAAATGGTATTTTGATTCCAAGGCATTGTGACATAAATCACATCTGCGTGGGAGATGCACTCCCAACGAAGATATGAACTCATTCACCGGAATTCTACCATAAATCAACCTCCAAGCAAAAATAGAATGTCTAGGAAGAAAGAATTTACCCCAAATAATGGACAGCCAAGGCACCTTAGGATTTCTCTTGTGTATATCCTCCCAAACCGACTTTGCTGTGAATTGTCCAGTGGTAGATAATTTCCAAAAACATGAATCATCCAAGATCGAAGAGGGAATAGTAATTGATCTTGCTTTCCGAATGATATCATTTAGAAATCTTGAGGCTACTGATGAAATCTGCAACCTTTGTTGATTTATTTTTAAATAAATCTAAACTCAGACTTGACACCTCAGTAATGGATTCATTACCCAACCAGCGATCCTTCCAAAAATTTATAGAAGATCCATTCTCAATCACCCATATTTCATTCTTGTGCACAAGATCTCTTACCTTCCTAATGCCAGGCCAAATAGAGGAGGGATTGTAGTTAATTTTCAAGGAGCCATCCATATGAATAAATCTTGCTCTGAAAAAATGGCTTACAGGGGAGTCCTCATGTTTGATGGACCAAGCTAGTTTGCACTATAGAGACATATTAACATCCCGAAGTCTGAGAATACCCAATCCTCCTTTGGCCTTGGGTCGCCCCTTCCCCACTTAACAGAAGCTGCCTTCTTGATCTCTACATCCCCAGACCAGATAAAGTTACACATCCACTTTTCCATCAAAGACACGAGGGAAGACGGCCACCAGTAAATAGAGAAATTGTGAATGGGAATGCTCGAAACCACAGATGTAACAAGCTCCACACTACCTCCAAGAGATAGAAGTCACCCAGACAACCTTTTTCGGAACTTATCCACAAGAGGTAGCATCACTTCTCTAGTCACTCTACCTTTGAAGATCTCTACACCCAAGTAGCGAGTAGGGAAGCTACAAATGGAATATTCAAAAGGTCCAAAATACGACGCTTCCTAGCAGGACTAACCTTCCCACAAAATAGCTTGTGACCTCTGATCTTATCATTGTAAACTGACTATGTGTTTATAACACAAATATAAATACAAAGGGAAACTCATGGTCGACACTGTGAGAAAACCCATTTCAAACTCAAACTCTCATAGCTTCAAATCAATTTTTTTAAGACATGGGTGATGGATTAGGACTAAGAAACGATTACAGGTCTAAACCTGCGACTCCATGATTGAGACTGTGCAGTCCATGATCACCCTCATTCTTTCTATTGTGTTCTTGCAGACGGTTGAAAATTTATAGAGAAAATTCAAACTAACCAATTTACAGAGCCCAAGAAAGAAGAGATCTCATCCCTACAATCAAGATTTCTAGAAAATGTTAAACTAAAGTATGGTTTATGATTGGAAATTTTCTGTTTGTCTTCCTGGCTTCAAAACTGAGGTTCTGAACATCCAGGCCATAAATGGAGGAACTCTTTATATGCTTGATCGATCGGTTTGATATTGAATAGCCATACCCAATTGGTTGCTCTTTAGCAACACCTCCATGTGATGGGAAGAAGAAGAAGAAAGAAAGAAAGAAGAAACAAAGCAGAATGAGGTTTTACACTCATTTTTCCCACACTTGGATTGATGTGAGAGAGGAAGACATAGAAAGGGATAAATATAGACAATACACAATGACGATGCTGGAGAGCAGTATATGAATGAATCAATGAATATGCATGTGTAACAAGTATAATCTAGATTTGGAATAAATTGCAAAGAATGATGTGGTGAGACAGGTTGGGTAGGTGGGTCTGGTTTGTAGGATTGAGCCTTCCCATGTAGGTTGAGTCAAATTGATCATTAAAAGTCCCAATTTGTTTTAGTATCAATGTGTATCATCATATCAGGAACCAAGTAGATATGCAAATCTTTTGCCCTAACTGACTCCATCCTTCAAAGCATTGTATCCATTAGAGTATATTCAAGAATGTGCTCTGTAATGTTAATTTTAGATATTCAAAATAAAATCATCGAACATATTTGCTTGACTATTACACATATATCTCTCTCTCTCTCTCTCCAAAAGAATACCTTGAGATTGTTTTGCAATGACTTATGTTAACTTGTTCCTTTTCGCAACAATTAAATGAGGACAGAAATTTGCAATTACCATGCATTTTAGGAGAACACATTGACTTCCAAATATGATACTAGATGAAAAGCCCCCAAAATGTATTGCCCCAGGAATCTATCTTTCCACATGAAGTGGCATCTTATTAAAAACATGAAAAAATAGGTTTGACCTCTCTTATTGTTCCAAAACTTGACTGATGGTTCTATCCCTATTTATAATAGCCTTGAATGTTATTCTATGTTACAATGCATGCTCATGTCAGATCTCTCTCTCTCTCTCTCCAATGCAGGTCTAGCCAACATCATGAAGGCCCTGTTTCAAAATCATGCCCAAGATCCAACTCAAGTCCCAGCACCATCTCTTGGTCTAAAAGGATCCAAAGAACAAGGCCAACAAAGTGGCAACCCAAAGTTGTCACCAGAATTTTACCTGTACACATATATCTAATTCAAAGACATTTTCGGATTATCTAAAATGTGATTTAGAGAAAACCCAAAGAATGAAAGATGTAGCCCTTTGAGTCTGATTTCGAATGACTTTTGAATCACTTCAAACGAAGCTATATCGAAGGAGATATGCTTTTTCTACTGAGCATGTGCAGTCAAGTGTGTCCAGTCTTGTTTCAAGTCCACTTCTTTGAGTCTCTTCATTTCTTAGTCTTTGATGATGTGGCAAGTCTCTACAAAGTCCACTATGGATTTTTCTTGGATATTCTCATTTAAATAAGCTTCAAGATATTAAATAAAAAATCAAAGCATTGAAATAATAATCAAGACCTTGGAGATTGGATCAAGGCATTGGAACAAGATACAAGACCTTGGAATAAGTATCAATGATCAATCATTTATTAATTGGTTCAGCCTACTATGTTGTGTATTTTTTCTATCATTTTCTTTCTTTTTAAGCTATGAAATGATATTTTGTTGAAGGTTGCTACAAGCACTTCTCTTGAACCAAGATATGTTCTTCCTCTTGAACCTAGAAGAGTTCAATAATTAAACATTGAAGAAGTTTCCTTTTATCCTAGAAGAGTTGGAATTTTACTTTTCACTGGCATCCTAGAAGAGTTGCAAGACCTTGTTGGAGCTGCAATTGTCCTGTAAGAGTTGCATTACAGCCCCCATCTATCCATATCCATTTCTTTTCATTTTCAGAATTTTGTTCTTGCTCGTGCACCAAATTAATGAGATATTTCGAGAATCTTAAATTCTTTTTCTGAATAAAAATTCTTCATAAAACATGTAGCACTTTTTGTTATCTCGAATCTCCAATTTGAAGCACCCCAAAATGATTTGTGAGTTGAGAGTTATCATCATTATACTGGCAGGGTACGAATCTGACCTATTTAGTCTTTTTGTAATTAGGTTGTGCTTACTCTCCCGATCCGAGTTTAAGCAATCACGTGGGGATGATTGCATCTCTCTCTCTCTCTCCATAGAGTGATTACATGTGATGACAGTCCTTGATAAGGTTGGAACGGATATTGAGTCCATGATAAGATAGCGAACTCAAAATGCAGTTGACAGCCCATAGCATACCCAAATAAGGTTTTCAAACCAAAGATTGCATCAAAATGACCCTAAAAAATTGAGCAAAGCATGGAAGAATCTAGGCAAGAAAAAGAGGGGATCCTAAAAGCATATCATCGAATCATCATAGCCAAGGGATAGGAAACAAAAGGTTTTAATACTATAAGTTCAGGTGTTACGAAGAGGATGAGTCCAAAAAGTATATCGTATAGATTTTCAATGGACCTAGAATTCACCAAGGAGAAGATTTAAGATTGGGCTACTCTCCTTGGAGGTCATCGCCCAATGAGTGCCCAATGAGGCATCCAACGGCTGGGCTGTGCCTTATACATCCCGATGGTTGATTGGGCACACACTGGGATACGTGTGGCACAGCCAAGCCGTCAAATGCCTCATTGGGAGATGAGAGGAGCCGAATCCAAAGATTTACTGATCAAAATATTTCTTCATAATCCATATTCATCCACTAGCACTAAATAAGAATAAAGGAAAAAATAAATTTAAAAGACAAACACAAATAATGTAAACAGAAAAAAAAAGAATCGAGTTTCCCTCCACACACGGTGAATGAGATCCCATTCATGGAGGGGCGGGAGAGGGAAGGAATGGGTATTGGGAGGATATTTTGGAACATACTAAAACCCTAGGAAGGGTTTGTGAACCCTAGGATGTTGGGGAAAAAAATACAAAACTTGTAATTATAGAAAAAAAAAAAGGTCATCAAAAAGATCCTATCCTCTTCAAGAAAAAATAAGCAATTGATCTTGTTTATTAGCAACCAAATGTGATACTTTTTATGTTAAAATAATGTTTTTTTCATTGATGATTTGGGGGTAAATACTTGTCTTTATATAATTTTTCACATAATTGCTAAGCAAACAACTAATGGTGTAGTTTATAATTGGGCTGCTTTTTAAGTTTCAATTAATGTAATATGGGACCAAAGTAGCTAGTAAGGGCCTACATGATAACACTTCTGTTTTTGGGCCATGTTTCTATTCTAGAAATGACTTTTTGTATTTCTATTACTGGGCCAAATTTGATAACACAAATAATTTCTATTTCTGGGCCATAAAAGAAACATAAATGTTTTTGTTATGCACAATCATTTCTATTTCTAGAAAATAAAGGTCATTGAATACCCAAAAATTTGGTGGAGGTGGTGGTGGTAGCGACGGTGGAGGTGGAGGTGGTGGTAGGGGCGGCGAAGGTGAAGGTGGTGGCGGTGATGGACGTGATGGTGGAGAATGTGGCGGTGGCGGTGATGACAGTGGAGGTGGTGGTGGCAGTGGAGATGGTGTTTTATTTTGAATATTAAATTACTGTTTTGCCCATCAAGTCAACTATGTGCTTATTAAAGAGCAATTCCCCCCTTATTTCTTCCTTTTATTTATGAGACAACGAAGCTTCAAATTAGAACTTCTTTTTTTTTTATTCCTCAGCAATTTTTTTTTTGTCCTTGTTCATTCCCAGGAACAACAAAATGAATTAACCAGTGTTAATGAAGATGCTTTTCTGTGTTTCTATTTACCATTTATGGTGGGAGATAAACAAAAGGAGATGGACCTCTACTTCCCGGTCTCGTATTTAGATTTGGAATGCTATTGAGTTTGATGTCCAAGATAACCATCTTCTTGGGGGTTTGAGAGCACACTCTTTCAGTTTCATAGAAGCATGTCATCGAATCATCATAGCCATAGCCACAAATAATTTACACAGAAAAAAAAATTACGAAACTTGTAATTACAGAAAAAGAGTCGCGAAAAAGATCCTTCAAGAAAAAATAGGAATTGATCTTGTTTATTAGCAACCAAATTATTACACAAATAGCATCTACCGAATATTAGGTACTACCCATACTAGTGGTGGCTTGATCCTTTGCAAAGCACAAGAGGAGTACCTTACAAATCTCCTTTCTTCAAGGTTAAAAGCACCCAGATTCTGATGACCCACATTGGGATCATCTTCCAACCATCCCTCCCAGAAGTATTCACCAAAATAGATAGAGTTCTCTCTACACTCGGGAAAATCGCGAGCTGATAAAGAAATTGCACAATTAGGGCTCAAAAACAACACACGGTCACGTAAACTTTCAACCTCAACCCAAGTCTTGCTACTCTGATCAAACCTGCAAACACTACATGAAACTGAATCAAAAACATTATGCCTTCTCCACTTCCCTCGGAACCAAAGAAGAACTTGCAACAGATCCCCTGAGGATTCCACCAAATACCTTTTCCTAACAACCCAAGTCTCAATTGGCTCGGGACGTCTAAGTAAAAACACCCCAAATATTGGTGGGGCAACCTGTGTTGCCTCATTAAGAAGAAGAAGGTCATTGACATCCCAAGCCACAATATCTCCTTTATAACGAAGCACATATAACAGCCCATTAAAAAACCAGAATATCATCATAACCGGCCGTTCTCCAAATTTGGTCGATCTAATTGGGTCCATGAATCAGCTCCTGCCTTACAGAAAGCCAATCCAGAGAACCCAATTGCCACGACCATGTAATTGTTATCAACCAATGGATCTGCAGTAACAAGGGCCTTACTCATAAGTTCAACCCTTAACCTGGCAGCAGAGATTGAATATTCACGATAAGACTCACGTCGGCGAATCGTGTAACTATCGATTTCACCAGACGGTTTAGACCCATTAACGCCTAAAACATCAGGGAATGTTTCAGTAGGTGGGAGATGGATTATGGCACCAGAAAAAGGGTTCATGAGAAGAGCATGGCAGAATCTATCGAGAATAACAAGCCAACCGAAAGAGGAACCAACGCATCTGCTGTGTCGGATCTCTGGGAGTTTGATCTGGTAAATCTTATTTTCTGAGAGATTGAGGAAGTTGCGGGTTTCTTTTCCTTCATGGCCTAGTTTGTAAGGGAGCATCAGCCATGGAAGTTGAGGCGCTGATGAGTATGATTTATCATATGCAACGGAATGCCATGAGGTGCAGACAGCACTGAAACGGATGATATCGACGACGTTGGGGAGACGTTGTAGGACTGAACCCAAGAGATCCTTTGGAAGCTCAGACCAGTCTACTTCAAACGGCGCCATCAAAGAGTTGAGAAATCAAAAAAGTGAAGAAGAGAATACTACTGCAAATCTGCAACTGGGAACCCAGTCTGTGCTATGGGCTTTTCATAATACACACACAAGTAATTAACAAGAATTTCCATTCTTACAGAGTTGTACTTAAACTCAAATTCTTTCCTTTCTCATATTTGTAGATAAATCGGTCAGGCTTGTAATATATATATTCAGTTGGAAATAATAAAATCAAACAGAGGCTTCTAGGCTCACCCCCTTTTTTTTTTTTTTTTTTTTCTCTCTAGCCGATCTAGTTCCCTTTTCTTTCTTCTTCTACCACGGTTGACAGCACCTCTACAGCGTCTTCCATGGCTGCAAATCCTATTGCTGCTACCCCTCTCCCTTCCCTTCCCTCTGCTCATCACTTTATTTCCATTAATTTAACCCCCAAGAATTACCTTCTTTGGCTCAAACAGGTCATTGCCTATCTCGAAGGACAAAGGCTCTTCTCCTACGTTGATGGATCTAATTTATGCCCTACCACTGGTGATACTATCGCTGATTGGCAACAACAAGATTCTGCAATCACCAGCATGCTCCTTGCGTCACTGCCTGAAGACGTTCTTCCTCTTGTGCTTGATAAGGACTCCAACCATGATATTTGGGTTGCCCTTCAAACTGCATTCGGTTCTGCATCCTCTACATGTCTGATGTCGCTAAACATGAGTTTACAGAACCTTCATCACCCACCCGATGAATCTGTGTCATCCTATCTTCAGCGTGCCAAGCTCTTATTTGATGAATTGGCAGCAGCTGGAAAACCTCTTCTTCCTGAAGATTTTAACATATATGTCCTCCGCTCCCTCCGTGCTGATCTCCAGGACATTGTTCGGTCTATTTTGGCTCGTTTGGATCCCCCTTCTTACATGGAGTTGAGTGGCCTGCTTCTTAGCCATGAGAGCATGCGTTCCTTTCAAAATTTGAAGTTATCTGCAGTGTCGCCTGCCTCTGCTCACACCGTCAACTCCACCTCTATCTCCTCTGCAACTCCTACCTCTTCTTCTTTCAATCGAGGGGGGCGTGGAGGGTGATCCAACCATGACCATGGTCGTGGCGGCCGTCTATACTGCTCCTATGGTCAACGCACTAATCACACTATTGATCGCTGCTTCTGCCGCCCTCAACCCTTTACATCAACTTCTCAACCTCGATACCCGCAACACCCCTCCACTCCATATCCCTCCACTCCATCACTAAACATTCCTTTTTTACAATACCCCCTTTTACCCACCCCATCCCACCCTTCCACTACCCTAACATGGTACCCTGATACAGGGGCCACACATCATGTTACACCGGACATTCACTCTCTTTCTTCACATGACACCGACACTGGACCTGATCAGCTCCATGTCAGCAACGATAAGGGCCTCTCTATCTCTAACACTGGTTTGTCTTCTATTTCCTCTCTCTCCCCTTCTCGTACTTTTAATCTTAATAATATCCTTCATGTTCCTGTTATTACAAAACCCCTTCTTTCAGTTCAAAAATTTGCTAGCGACAATAACGTTTATTTTGAGTTTCACCCCTCTTTTTTCCTTTTCAAGGATCAGGTCACCAAAGCAACCCTATTATCCGGTCCGAGTACTGATGGGTTATATACTTTATCTACTTCCCCTGTTTCCTCTCCTGAACTCAACTTTGCGGAGTGTACTTGTCACGCCCCTATCCCGATGTAAGATATTTTACCACATAGGGGTATGACTGGGACAATCACACATCATCCCAACACCTACCAGGATCGTAGATACAGTGTCCCGAGCCACAGTCCACCCTGTCATCACATCATGATAATAGAAAAGAACGTACAAAAGGAAATAAATCGTTCTAGATACAGAGTCAGCAGAAGCGAAATTAAATTAAATCATGTGAAATTATAGAGCATCGATTCTCTAATACTAACACATATTACCATTTCTAACATAAGTAACCATTCATTACTCTCCCTACAAATAAACATATAGTTTATATATGGTTGGGGAATGAAGATAAAAAATTAAATAATAAATAATTGCCACAAGGGCACCAATCTCGGGTATACATCTACATCCAAGCCACAGCCACCGGCTCCATTTGATGCGCATTCAATGGTACTCATCTAAGTAGTACCTCCTGCATAATCAACTAAAAAGGGGTTACGCAACGGGGTTAGCTACACTAGCTAGTGAGGGAGCAAAGGGGAATGCGCACACATTACACAATCAATATCAAACAGAATGATGCATGCTAATGTTAGATTCATTTTTCCCCTAACACACAATTCTATCGGTCAAGTATATGCTACTGTGATAACTCGAGAAACACTGAGGGTCACTTATCCTCTCGCCCCAGTGAGACCTCAATTATCACGTGGGGACCTGCGCCGTTAGAAGCCATCATGACCACCCAGTGGCAAACCCTGATAGCCATCACTACCCCTGTCCTGGCCTCTCCCACCTCCACAGACCACAGGTGCTAAAACTATCCAACACATAAACCCCTGTTGGCAAGGGTCGTAGCTTAAGGGAATAAGCATCCTAGCCACAGATATACTATATGCAAGTCCTATCGTCCCGAGAGGTATTCTGGGTGCATCAACGTCCCATTTTATCTAGTACCCGGGTATCAGCACGGTACAGCACATACAGATCAGGATGACATACAACAGTTTTCATAATTTAAATAAATTGGGGTTTTGGTACAGACACACCCAGCACCGTAGCCCAATACAATGGTGAACATAATATCACATTCACAACAATTCACATTTGAATAAAATGCAATGCGCACAATGCTTATAAATATATCATAGCATGCTTAATATTGAACAATTATATAATATTCAAGCCCAACGAAGTCACTCAGAACCCACTCACCTAACACAGGCGTCACCATGTGTGGTTGACATGAATCTCACCTGGGCTTCCCACTCTCCATCGAGTTGGGTAGCCTAGGAATATAAAAACAATCATTAAAGCATGTATAGAAGGGTCTCATGCTAGGCCCCTAAGGTTAAAACTAAGTTTCAACCAAGACAGCACGAGCGGACTCACGGGCGGTCTTAGCAGAGGTGAGTCTGTCCCTGACTCCATTCAGGCCAAAAGGTGAAAACAGAGCGAGCAGACCCACGAGCGGAACATCATGCTTGAGTCCGGTGGTGCATCCGATCGACACCTGAGGCATATTTAAAAGGGATCAGATCCAAGGGCGGATGTGCTTCTTGGGTCCGCCCCTGCATCCGTTCAATTTTCTGAGATAGACCCGAGAGCATCGGGCCCCGGGCGGAGGCAAACAGAGTGAATCCGTGCCTTCGTCCGCTCAGGCTAACACACAGGGTTTATACTGGGTGGACTGACGGGCGGTACCATTATAGATGGATTCGATCGTTCGTCTGCCAGCAGTCTCTTCCGAGATTGCAGGGAACTTCAGCTCCAGCTTGAAGCTTGGAGCTCCTTAGCATCTCAGAAACAGGGGAGGGGTGTCCAAGCATTCCTAGGGTCACTAGAACCTAGGCTCACCTTAAGGATCTAAGATCCTACAAGGATTGGGTCTCACATTGGTCCAAGGGTTGGGTTTTAAGGTTCAAAACCAAAGATTCATTGACCATGGCTGTAATTGCAGCACTTAGAGGCCTAGGTCAACATCCATTAGAGCTCCCAACTAGGGTCGAGCTTCACCTTGAGTCCCAAATGGAACCCTAGGTTAGCCCCAGCTCAAGAAACCATCAAAATTAAAGAGAAATGAGGGAGAGCTAGGTTTAGGGAGCTTACCTTGGTGAGCTTCCTTCTTCCGGCCACTCTCTCCATCTCTTCTCATCCTCTTTCTCTTCTCCCTTGGGTCCGGCTAGTTGGGGAGGAGGTGTGGGGCTGCTGGCCATTTTGGCATGGCCTCCACCCTCTTCCCTTCCCCTCCTATTCCTCTTCTACTTCTCCTTCTTCTTCCTTCCTCTTCCTCCTTCTCTTTTCTCTTGTCTCTTCTCCTCCACGGTTTATGGGGGAGTGGGAGAGATAAGTGAATGAGAGGGGTTTAGGTATCCTTTAAGGGGTTAGATTGGCCTTAGGGTGTGTTTGGTTTAGGTACCCCAATCACTTAGTGGCCCTAGGTCTTTACATGGGTTTAGGTCTTAGGCCTTAGGGCTTGTTTGGCCTTAGCCATACCCATTAGGTCCATTAGGTCATGTTTGGGTTGCACCCTAAGTCCATAAGACTCAATTGTCCACTAGGGTCTATTTGGTTTAGGCTAGGATGTATAAAACCCATTATTCACCTAAGTTAAGCCTTATGGGCCCACTTTCATGCCCCACTCAACCAATCAATGGTGAGGGCAGGGGTCCATATGGTCCGAAGGTTCAATTAGGGTGTCCAGGACACGAGGTGTGGGTCCCACAGGAAAATAATCCAAAAAAGGCTGATGACAGCATGGGCGGATCCTCGAGCGGATTCAATAAGAGTGAGTCCGTTCGTGACTCCGGTGCTGCTGTTATGGCCCAAACTTCAAGGAAAGTTGTGGGGCTGTGGCCCACACTTCCAGGGCTTCGAGGGGGTCCTTATTATACTATTTTCAGTTTAAGGTCATCAGGGTTGACTATGGTCATAAGGCATTACCCATTAAGTAAGGTCTGGAATGCCCCGGGTGTAAGGGGATATCTGGGGTGTGGGTGTAACATCCCCTCAACCTTATTAAAATTTCGTCCTCGAAATTTGAGGCAACCCAAGTCTCCAGGTACAAAGGTTCGTTGAAATAATAACGCTTTAGATTACCCGTCCTTAGACTAAGTCAAGGGTCAGGTCAAGGTAAGGCAGTGTCTGTATGACACAGCAGGTCAGGTTCTTCAATTCTCTTTCCTCCTAGGGTCTCATTACCACAAAGGTGTGGTTCATAATAACCCTAAGCTCCATTGGGTTAAGAGTCGGCAGTTACCACATTCCAGAGGTAACCACACTGTCTTCGACACTAAGCTGTGTTATGAAGAACAGGTCTCTAGAACCTCCACATCAGGTGATATCACTCAGGTCTTTACTTCTCAGGTTACCATTGGGTTGTAGGGTTTGACCTGCCTAGTTCCCAATGCAGGGTTTACATTCTGAATGTTTCTACTTTAGGTTATCTCATTACCTAACCCAACTTCAGGATGATTTGGAATATTGATGGGACCTCCATATGTGTGACTCCCAGGACGGAGGGAACGCATTGGTGCCCCCAACTCCTCTTCTCCCTACCTCTCTTACCCCATATTGGCAACATCCCATGCACCTTCACTCCCACTTTACCCGCCTTCCACCTCCCCATGCCCTATCCACCACCACACCTCTTACTGAGCCTATGTGTTTCTCCCAGGCCCATAAATACCCCTGAGTGGCGGAAAGCAATGTTAGATGAATTTAATGCACTTCTTCGTAATGGCACTTGGTTCCTTGTGCCTCGCTTTCCTCATATGAATCTGATTAGTTGTAAGTGGGTTTACCAAATTAAACGAAAGTTTGATGGCTCATTAGAACGGTACAAGACCCATCTCGTTGCTAAGGGCATTCACCAACAAGAAGGCATTGACTACACAAAAACTTTCAGCCTTATTGTAAAACCTACTACGGTTCGCTCTATTCTTGCCATTGCCATATCTCAAGGCTGATCCATTCGGCAGCTTGATGTTCACAACGCCTTTTTGCATGGTGTTCTATCTGAAGAGGTATACATGGTCCAACCGCCTGGGTTTGAGGATTCTACCAAACCACAACATGTTTGTAGGTTGCACAGACCTCTATATGGCCTTAAGCAAGTGCCTAGGGCTTGGTTTCATAGGCCATCTTTTTTCCAATCCACCCAATGGTGGCATTTTCCATAGTCTGAACATTCCCATAAAAAATCAGCATAGATGTTGTGAAATTTATGCAAAACCATTTTAGGGACATCCAAGACAGAGAGAATATGAATGGGTAAAGAGGATAGAACTTGTCTAAGCAACGTCAATCGACCACCAGTTGAGAGTAACTTAGCCTTCCACCCTGCAATTTTGAGACTGAGCTTTGCCAACACTTCCTTAAAATAAGAAATGTTCAGCCTGCCACGTAAAGTGGTGCTCCTAACCACACAATGGGCAACGACTTCCTCATAAACCCTGTCACCTCGCTAACCATCCGAGACCTTGTATTAGAAGCCTTGGCGCTTAATATGAAGTAGCTTTTTTGTCTATTAACAAGCTGACCTGAGAATCCCTCATATTTCCTAATGAACTCCATAATATGTTTTAAGGAGGATTTCAGACCTTTAGAGAAAATAATGGTGTCGTCAGTAAATAATTAAGCTATATGAGATACCCGGGCATCCTAGTGGGAGTTGAAAGTAAGTTGCTCTCCCCTCTGCAAAAAGCACCCTCAGTCAGCCAAAATAAAGAGAGTCGACGAAAATGGATCTCCTTGCCTCATCCCTCTTGTAGACTTGAAGAAACCTGTCGGTCCCCGTCCTAAATAATTGAGAACCAACATTTAATCATCATTTTTTTTTATGAGCTCTATCCATCTGTTGGAAAATCTAAGTTTTTCAACAACAACAACAACAACCATAACCTTATCCCTACTAAATGGGGGCGGCTACATGGATCCGAAAAGGCCATGACAGTAATAGAAATAAGAGCAATAGAAGGAAGTAAAAAGGTCAAAAAAGGGTTAAAAAAATAAAATAAAATTACTAAAGGAAGAAGTCTAAGCAGTGGTCAAAGCAACATCCCAAGAACATCCCCTTACGAGGGGTCGGCTACACGGGTCCTTGTCCTCCAAACAACTCTATCCGTGATCATACTAGGATCGAGCCCTATCATTAGCATATCTTTTCTTACCACTTCTCCAATAGTCATTTTAGGCCAGCCTCTACCTCTTTTAGCTTCTTCAAATAAAATCTAGTCACACTTCCTTACTGGTGCATCTATGGATCTCTTTTGGATATGACCAAACCACCACAAGCGGCTCTCACGAAGCTTGTCCTGGATTGGTGCAACTCCTGATTCGGTTCTAATACAAACATTCCTTACTCTAACTCTCCTGGTCTTGCCACACATCCTCCTCAACATCCTCATCTCTTCTACACTCATGTTATCTATATTACTCTTCTTAACTGCCCAACATTCCGCTCCATATGTCATCGCTGTAGAATTTCCCCTTAAGCTTAATAGGCATGTGTTTGTCACATAAAACTCCTGAAGCTCCTCTCTACTTCATCCATCCTACTTTAATTCTGTGGGAAACATCATCTTCTATATCACCCTTTTTGCTCATGGTTGACCCTAGGTATCTAAAGCGTTCACTTTGTGGTAACTCTCGCTCCTCAAGTTTCACCATGTCATCACCTCTCCTGGTTTGACTGAAGTTACACATCATATATTATGTCTTTGTTCTGCTTAACTTAAAACCTTTTGATTCCAAGTTTGATCTCCATAACTCTAGCTTCGTATTAATCTGGTCCACTGTCTCATCTATCAAAGCAATATCATCAGCAAATAGCATATACCAAGGGACCTCCTCTTGAATATGTCATGTTAAATCATCCATGATGAGTGCAAACAAATAGGGGCTTAGTGTTAATCCTTGGTGTAACCCAATTGTAATTGAGAATTCACTACTTTGTCCCTCTACAGTTTTGACACTTGTCACCACGCCCTCATACATGTCCTTAATTATATCCACATAGTTTGAGCTCCTTTTCTTCCCTAGGACATGCCAAATGAGCTCCCTAAGAACTCTATCATAGACCTTTTCTAGGTCGATAAATACCATATAGAGATTCCTTTTGTAAGCTCTAAAGATTTTCATAAGCCTCCTTAGAAGGTAAATAGCTTCTGTTGTGGATCTCCCTGGCATAAAACCAAATTCCAATATATCAATTTCTCTTCTTAGGTGGGCTTCAATGATTTTCTCCCAAAGTTTCATGGTATGACTCATTAGTTTAATGCCTTTATAGCTATTGCAGTTCTGAATATCACCTTTGTTCTTATAAGTCGAAACTACAGTGCTTCGCCTCTCATCATCTGGCATTTTCTTTGTACTCAGAATCTTGTTAAACAACTTGGTTAGCCAATATACCCCCCGTCCTCCTAAGCTCTTCCACACTTTAATTGGGATCTCATCCGGTCCTGGAGTTTTGCCAACCTTCATCTTTTGTAGGGCCTCTTTAACTTCGGCCTCGCCAACTTATTGTAGCTGTTCATAACATGTGTTGGTTTTAAGACTATTCCTCTCCACTTCTGAATCCACCTCATCAATCAAGGTAGCTCCATTTAGTAGATTGTAAAAATATTCACCCCATCTCTCCATAATGTCCGCATCCCGTATTAGTACTCTACCATCCTCGTTCTTAATGCATCTAATATGGTCCAAATCTCTGCTCTTCCTTTCTCTTATTTTAGCTATCCAATAGATCACATTTTTCCTTTCCTTTGTATTAAGTTTTTCATAAAGTTCATCATATTTCTTTACTCTTTCTTTCCCCACAATCTTTCGAGCTTCATTTCTAGCCACATAATAGCTCACTTTATCCTCTGCCTCATTAGTCCTTTGCCAGGTCTTAAAACAATCTTTATTAGTCTTAATGGCTGCTTGGACCTTGTCATCCCTCCACCAAGTCTTTCTAGGGCCCAAATGCATACCCTTTGAAATCCCAAGGACTTCTTAGCAACCTTCTTAATACAAGTCGTTATATTAATCTATATCTTGTTGGTATCTTCCTCAAAATCCCACCTTCTTTGTAGGGCCATTTTATCAGTAAATGATTCTAGGAGAGCTCCTTGTAGTCGACCCCATCTTATCTTAGGACAAACTTGTTTCGCCTTCTTACGTTGCCTCATACCAAGGTATATATCCAAGACCACCAGTAGAAAATCCAAGTTTTTGTAGGACAAAAAATAAAAAAATTCCACTCCAAGCGATCATAGGCCTTGGCCATATCTAGCTTCAGGATCACATTGCTCCCGTCTTTCTGTTAATATCCTAGGCAATCTCTTATACCAGAGAAATAGTATGATGGATACTCCTACCTTTAACAAAAGCCCCCTGCTCCTCCGAAATCAAACCAAGAAGCACACTCGCCAATCATGGGATTCTAATAAAAATAAACAAAATGTCTAGATTGCCCCCACTGGATATATCTTTCAATGTTCTATTGCTCCTCACATATTGGTCTTTCATTTTTTTTTTCCGCTAAAGGATCATTTGTATTAAGAAGGGAAAAAATAAAAAAACATACAAGCTGGAATAGAAAACCCAACTACCTCAACACAACAAAAAAAAAAAATGATAGGAAACCAATCCCACCTTTGGCAATGCCATCAACAAGAAAGATTACTCACCACAAACTAATTTGAAAGCTAAAAAACTATCTCCACCTACGACATTGGCATCAGCAAAGAGAAGCAACAACCAACCAAGGAAAACAAACTAGCAGAAAAAAATCAAAAGACCAATCTGAATCTTGGCCTACTTTGGGCATCCCAAACTGGATCATTCATAACCGACACTGGCAAAGTCATCATCACCGAAGACACTTGTTGAGATGCCGCTGATTTTGCCAAAAAATCAGCAATAGGATTAGCTTCACGAAAACAGTGTGATATCTTCCAAGTAATCGATTTTAAGAACGAATGCATGCCATACCATCTTTGGCATAAGAACAACGGCACAGAGAGTTTAGAAACACACATAAAAACTGCCACCAAGTTTTTTTTTTTTTTTTTTTTTGCTAAAGGTCAGTAGATATTTGTATTAAAGAAATAAAATAAGATACAGATACAGAGTTCGACCAACATGTTGCAGCACCTTGCCCACCTTCGGCATGACCATCAACGGGGAAGTACCCCACCACTAGACATACAAGGATCACCCCCAATCACCTAGAGAACCTATATCTCAGCCTTAAAGTAGCATCCCACATCATCTCATTGCCAATGAAACCTGGAGCAGCGTCCCAGGTACTAGATATCCTTGTTAAAGCACCCCTCTTCGCTAACATATCTGCAACCCCATTAATCTCTTTATAACAATGGGTTATCCTCCACACCACCTTAGCAAGGTAGCCACTGTAAAACCTCCATCTCTACTGAAATTCCCAAGGAAGCGAATTATTGTCCACACAACTCACCAACTCAGCCGAATCGCTTTCAATCCACAAATACTCCACCAAGTCACACTCTATCCAGAGTTTAGAAATGCCAAGAGAAATAGCATGTTCTAATTCCAAGATAAAAGCTAGAAACTCTGTTTTAAAGTTTGTCGCCTGACCTAGAAATTCTTTGAAAGAGAAAACCACTTGGGCGTCAGAATTCCAAAAAATACTCCCTACCCCTTACTGACCTGGATTTCCAAGAGAGCAACCGTCAATATTAAGTTTGGTCCATCCTTGAGGCGGCATAGACCAGACAATATCCAAAAAGCAAGACGGATCTCTACTTCTTAAAGCAACATTAAGGCTTCTCCCGATCAACAAATCTTAAATAGAAATTGAATGGGAGGAGACCGCTGCCGGCATAGAAGAGAATTCCCTACAAATTAATTCCACACCTGGGCCTGGTTGTTCAATCTCCCTTCGTAAATTCTTAAGTTCCTTTCCAGCTAAATAAAATAAGCAATTAGAACAAGACACAAAGCCAAACTTCCTTTAAAGAGACTGTCGCAGCCTTTCTCTTCCACCAAGAGCTCAAGTCAAAGAAAGAGTCGTGCTGTTGCCAAGCAAAGTGGAATAAATGGGAGAGTTTAGACCAAAGAAACTAGCAGAAGCTGCACTCACAAAATAATTGAGAAATCAGTGTTCTTGGGGTTTGACCGCCTCTGGGCTGTTTAGTGTTAAGACGGCTTGGGACTACATCAGGGTAAAAATTCCAATTGTTCCTTAGTTTGGGGTGATTTGGAACAAGTCTTTGCTGCCTCGTCATTTTCTTTTTGCTTGGCGTTTGCTGTTGGATAAAATTCCGATGGTAGAAGCAGTGAGGTTGAAAGGGATCCTGTTGGCTTCTCGGTGCGATATGTGTGATTCTGCCTCTGAGTCGTCCCCCCATATTTTTATGGATTGCTTTTATGCTCGGGCGATGTGGAATCTCTTTTTGGAGTTCTTTGGTGAGTAATGGCTGGATCCGGTTTCTTTTGAAGGTTTGTGGCGTGGTGGAAGAGGAAAGGTAAGCTTGTGCCTATGAAGGACGCCTGGCTTGTTAGGATGATGTTGGTCCCTTATGGTTTGTGGGTGGAACGAAACAATAGGAAATTTGTGAATAAATCAAAATCAGTGATTGCTTGCTTCGAGGGGATTCTTGCCTCTTTAAAGGAGATCTCGGTCAACTTCAAGTATCTGATTTCCTCTCCCTCTGATCTGGTATGTGCTAGGTACTTTCACCTCTCTATGCTCTCCAAACCTCCTCAGGTTATTAGAGAGGTTTTTGGTGTTCCCCCCCCCCCCTCGGACTGGGTTAAATTGAATGTTGATGGTTGTTCGTTAGGGAATCCTGGTCGTGCTAGGGCGGGTGGTATTCTTAGGGATGAAGGGGCAGCCCCTTTGTCTGGTTTCAATCTTTTCCTTGGTATGACCTCAATTTATGAGGCGGAATCTTGGACTATCTTTCATGGCATTTTAAGAGCCAAGGAGTTGGGGGTTTCTCATCTTTGGATTGAGTGTGACTCGACATCAGTTATGGGGGCTTTTCAGTCCGGCAATATTTCCTTGGTTTGTTATGTTTTCCTGTCTGAGGATGCTCTAGGAAGAACCAGATACAGATTTGGGTAGTGGGGAGCTATTTTCCCTTTTTTTTTTTTTTGTTTTTTTTTTTTTTTGTACCTAAGTCCCTGCTTTGTGTTTTTTGTATTCGTCTGGGTAGGCCTAGACGTTAAATAGTTGTTTATGTTTTTCTTTATAATTAATTCATTGCTGAGCTTTAAAAACAAAAAAAGGACAATTAAAACAAATTCTTTATGACCGTATCAGATAGAGTTATACGGATTTGTGAGAACTATTTAGCATTTTGGGTTTATCTTCAAGTTTTTTGCAATATTGGGAAATGAATCAGGATGGCCGATTGACTTACGTACTTATAATTCAATTACCAAAAGAAGTCCCTTGGTCATGACTTTTCTTCAGTTGATGAAACCTTAATAGAATTGAGTTGTCTTATCATTGGTAGCAAGGTTCAAGCGTACAAAATTGGTTGGGGACTGGTCGGCACTCATTAGTTGGATTCAGCTAAAACCCTAAAAATTGAAATCGGAAAGAAGTATAGATTTTCTAAATTCGTGATTTTTTGAAGTTATTTAGTCAATATACTTGAGAATTGCTACACGAGTTAAGTTTCATTGATTTAATATTGGGTATATGGTAGTAGTGCATATGTTCCACGACCTAATTCTTAAGTTTCTTGTATTGTATTCGTAGATTTGAGATGAGGGTAATCATAACCGTCCAATGAATTTTGACTCAATGACTGGTTCCTAGATGTTTCAGTGAGAACCCCTCCTATCTTCATCATCCCAATCACTTGATGCCGATCGAGTCCTGTCTTTGTCCATCTTGCAAAGACCTAACGAAGCCACCACTGCATCTCTATCCCCCCCCCCCCCTTCTCTCTGGAAGTCGGGAATAACAATATTTACTGCCGCCATTATTGTTTAGAACTGGTTGCAAAACTGGGAATCTCAAATCTGCAATAAATTGTGATTACTTGAAGAATTACAAGTTCGTTGCAATGTTTGATGCAGATTTTCAACCAAACCCAGATTACCTTAAAAAGGATGGTTGGATTTATTGAATAACAGAACAAGGTTTAGAGTTTCACAACTCCAGATGCCTTCCTCCACTATGGTGTTTTCCTCTGCTTTGGTGCTTGTAGAACCTTAACCCAAAGAAAAAAAAAAAAAAAAAACTTTTAACTCCTCTTTTTTTTTTCCCCCTTGCTGCATTGGATTTGGAATGAAATAAGAGTTTAATAGGGTCTTTAGATTTCTGACTAGGAGATCTGGTTTTTGGTATTGCAACCTTAAATAAATTCTCATATTTTTCATGTTTTTCGAGATCTAACCCTTCTGGGTTTTTAACATTTGTTGGGCATTTCAACATTTTAGGGTTCCATTTCTTGGTTTTTTTAAGTGTTTTGTAACTTTCGTCATCTACGTTTCTAATCGATCAGAGAGGGGGGGGGTTTAATGGCTCCAAGATCGGATTTTTGTGTTGGTGGGCTAAGAAAACAAGGAACGGAACTCCATAAGAACTCAAACTACTTTGTTGTGGAGATTGATGGTCCCAAAGGATCGGTGACGCTGAAAACCACTGAAACAAAGTAGAGTGCCACATCACCATCGTGAAAACCAGAAAAACCAAGGGTGTGGGGCAAAGGGCGGATGTAGGCCCGGGAAAAAGAATGTATAATGGTAAAGGAGGGAGGTAATAGGTTGAGCGGGAGTCGCAGTCTAATACGGGAGTTGTAGAGAATAATTAAACTGCCTGTCTCGATTAATTGAGAGAAACATATTCAATGACTACGATTTAGTGTAACTAAATCAACGGTAGGGTTTGATCAACGTCCTATATACTTATTTTCACGCACATCCCGCGACCTTTTAGCCTTTAATATTTTACTAACTAAAAGAAAGAAACTGTGGCAAAAAAGTGAATAGTAAACATTAATAATTGGTGACTCAAGAAAGGGTTGCAAGAATCAGCTGGAATCGATTGATTCAATCAATTCGATTCTGATTACTAAAACAGTTTGTTCTAGCTTGCGAAAACCATAGCCCTTCACAATTATTAGACAAAATAAAATTCCTTGTATCGATTGCATAAATGAAAGCTTTGGGCATAATTAATTATGATGTGCTATGGCAAGTAATTGGATATAGACATGTAGTACTAATGTAAATCAACTCATCGAACGGAAAAACATATTTCTATTTATTATCTAGCTCTAATTATCAATCAATTAATAAATTTAGTCGAATGTAGGTCTGTGATCCTTAAATAATCCTTAAATAATAAAATAACAACTACCCGTAATGGCAATCTTCGGTTTATTTAATGGATGCCAAAAGCTCATATTCCCCCAATAAATTAATCGTAAGAAAGAATAACAACTTAAACTTTATTTTTTTATAAAAAAAAATACAAAAATTAAAAAAATAAACTGGGAATTTTCCATTTATACATTGTTACTGTTATGTAAAGAGTTAAATTCCCTAGCATTGTCTTTAGTCATATCATTGATGTGATACATTGGGAAATGAATCAGTCCAGCTATTGAATTTCACCTAATTTCAATTACCAAAAGAAGTCTCCCTGGTTCATTGGCTTTCATCCAATTTCATGAAATCCGAGTAGAATTGAGGTGTCTCATCATTGGGAGGGATACAAAATAGGAAAATAACAATACAGTGACAACTAGGGGTGCAAGTTTAGCTCTGTCGGCCCAAACCCGCCCTGAGCTCGAACAGGGTCTGGGCTGAGATATTTGGCCCTGAGGGCGGGTCAGGGCTGGAAATTTCTGGTCCTGAGTTAGGGTTGGGTCGGGTTAGGGTTGAGGCCTCGAGCTAAGCTTGGTCCGGCCCGGCCCGACCCTGATTTAAGTTATACTATAAAATATATATTGATATAATTTATACATTATAAACTTTAAATTTCACCCACATTTTTTTATATAATATATTATATATGAAGACAATAAGTGTTATATTATAATTTAGGGAAGCAACTTTCGGCACGGGAGTGTGGCCTACGCCAGCACTCCCATGTGTCTATCTCTCTCCTCCTTAAAACAAGGGGCAAGAGGTGTCTTTTCACATGGGGAGGAGAGAGATAGACTCATTGGAGTGCTGGTGTAGGCCACACTCCCGGACAGAGAACTTTTTCCCTATAATTTATTATATTGTTATTCTATGTAAAATTAATGATGTTCTTCCCAGCCCATTCCAGTCCATGCATTTCTTTCTTCCTCCCCATGATAAGGGCCAATCAGGGTCGGCCCGGCCCGACCCTGAGGGCGGGTCAGGGTTGGGTTTTTCTGGCCCTGAGTCAGGGTTGGGTCGGGCCTGGGCCCAGCTAAGGGGACTTAGGGTTGGGCTAGGGTTCTATAAAGCCCGGCCCAACCCGACCCTGTTGCAGCCCTAGTGACAACAAAGATATGACCCAAAAGATACAGATACGCACACGGACCAAGCTTACAGTGTATCTGGAATCTATATCTCCGCTTATAAAAAGCCCATAAGACTGGTTCCCAGTTGCAGATTTGCAGTAGTATTCTCTTCTTCACATTTCTGATTTCTCAACTCTTTGATGGCGCCCTTTGAAGTAGACTGGTCTGAGCTTCCAATGGAACTCTTAGGTTCAGTCCTACAACGTCTCTCCAACGTCGATATCATCCGTTTTGGTGCTCTCGGCACCTCATGGTACTCTGCTGCTTCTGATAAATCATACTCATCAGCGCCTCAACTTCCATGGCTGATGCTCCCTTACAAAGTAGGCCATGAAGGAAAAGAAACCCGCAAGTTCCTCAATCTCTCAGAAAATAAGATTTATCAGATCAAGTGCCCAAAAGAGATTCGACACAGCAGATGAGTTGGTTCCTCTTTCGGCTGGCTTGTTATCCTCGATAGATTCTGCCATGCTCTTCTCATGAACCCTTTTTCTGGTGCCATAATCCATCTCCCACCTACTGAAACGTTCCCTGATGTTTTAAGCGTTAACAGGTCTAAACCATCTGGTGAAATCGATAGTTACACGATTCGCCGACGTGAGCCTGATCGTGAATATTCAATCTCTGCTGCCAGATTAAGGGTTGCACTTATGAGTAAGGCCATTGTTACTGCAGATCCTTTGATTGATGACAATTACATGGTCGGGGCAATTGGGTTCTCTGGATTGGCTTTCTGTAAACCAGGAGCTGATTCATGGACCCAATTAGATCGAACAAACTTGCGGAACAGTTTTGAAGATGTTTTGTATTTTAATGGGCTGTTATATGTGCTTCATCGTAGAGGAGATATTGTGGCTTGGGATGTCATTGACCTTCCTCTTAATGAGTCAACAAAGGTTGCCCATCCATGTAGGATGTTTTTACTTAGACCTCCCCAGCCAATTGCGAATTGGTTTGTTAGGAAAAGGTATTTGGTGGAATCCTCAGGGGATCTGTTGCAAGTTCTTCTTTGGTTTCGAGAGAAGTGGGGACGGCATAATGTTTTTGATTCAGCTTCATGTAGTGTTTGCAGGTTTGATCAGAGTAGCAACACTTGGGTTTGAAGTTGAAAGTTTACGTGACCGTGTGTTGTTTTTGAGCCCTAATTGTGCTATTCCTTTATCAGCTCATAATTTTCCCGAGTGTAGAGAAAACTCTATCTATTTTGGTGAATACTTCTGGGAGGGATGGTTGGAATGTGATCCTAATGTGAGTCATCAGAATTTGGGTGTTTTTAACCTTGAAGAAAGGAGATTTGTAAGGTACTCCTTTTGTGCTTCGCAAAGGATCAAGCCACCACTAGTATGGGTAGTACCTAACTTTCGGTAGATGTAGTTTGTTCAATATTTTTGTTGCCAATAAACAAGATCAATTGCTTAGTTTGTCTTGAAGGATCTTTTTCGTAACTTTTTCCTGTAATTAAAAGTTTTGTAGTTTTTTTTTCTGTTTACATTATTTGTGCCTATGGCAACGATGGCATGCTTCTTGGAAACTGAAAGAGTCTGCTCTCAAACACCCAAGAAGAAACAATACGCTGGTTCTTGAGACAACTTAAGTCCAAGGCATGAAGATAGTTAATCTTGGACCTGACATCAAACTCAATAGCATTCCAAATCTAAATACGAGACCAGGAAGAAGAGGTCCATCTCCTCTAGTTTCTCTCCCACCATATATGGTAAATAGAAGCATAGAAAAGCATCTCCATTCACTTTCAAAGAAAGGGAAGGGTAAGTGAGAAGGCCAGCACTTGCAAATAATCACAACCAAAATTGTATTAGAAAAAAGGGCAGCAAAAGAAAAGATGATCAATATTTTCTTGAGAATTCACACAAAGACAACAAGTGGAAATGGAGATGTTTTTGCGAGAGAGGAATTCTTGAGTAGCAAGGAAACTAGTGAGAGCACGTCAGATGATGAAGCTATGCTAGGGTTTAGGGTATGGAGTTTATGGTACAGGGTTTAGGGAATAGGTATAGGGTTTAGGGTTTAGGATATAGGGCTTTGGGTTTAAGGTTTAGGGTTTAGGTTAAAGGGTTATGGAATAAGGTTAAGGGTTTAAGTTATAAGGTTTCGGGTTTAGGGTATAGGGTATAGGGTATAGGGTTTAGGTTATAGGGTACAAGGTTTAGGGTAGAGGGTTTGGGGTTTAGGGTTTAGGGTACAGGGTTTAGGGTTTAGGTTATAGAGTTTAGAATCTAGGGTTTAGGGTTTATGTTTTAGAGTATAGGGTTTAGGGTATAAGGTTTAGGGTATAAGGGTTAGGGTTTAGGGTATAGGGTTAGGGTATAGGTTTCATGGTATTGGGTTTAGGGTTTAAGGTTTAGGGTTGAGGTTATAGGGTATGTGGTATAGGGTATAGGATTTAGGGTTTGGGGTATAGGTTTTATGGTATTGGGTTTAGGGTTTAGGGTTTAGGGTTTAGGGTATAGGATTTAGGGTTAAGGTTATAGGGTATAAGGTTTAGAGTTTAGGGAATAGGGTATAGATTATAGGGTTTAGGGAATAGGTTTAGCATATAGGGTTTTGGGTTTAGGTTATAGGGTTTAGGGTTTAGCGTTTAGCATATAGGATATAGGGTATAGGGAATAGGGTTTAGGGTTTAGGAATGAACAAGAGACTGTGTGCACTCAATAGTTAGTTGTAGCTTTGTAAGGATGTTTACGTTCTATGACAGATTACACGCAACAAATAGCAACCGCAATGGCCCAGTCATACAACTGAAAATAGGCTTGTTTTGAGCAACTTATGCTCGTGGTTGTGACTCAACAACAACCTCAATAGTGGGGCCAACTCTGCATTGGCCAAGCTCCTTTCGTCTATAATTCTAGCACTACGGAAGGAGGAAATAGTCTGTCGGTTGACCAAACCAGGCATATCGGCACGTCATGCCAGCTGATTAATGGAAATGGATCTACTAGAGGTATTACACCTCCAGATCTAGGGGCTGCATCAGTGGTAAATTCAGCCTTGGCTGGAGGATACACGGTCATAGGAGGAAACCTTGCTGGACGAGTGGAGCAGCCCTAAGCCAGGGATAGGATCGAGAAGGATCAAGGAAGAAGAAGAACACTCAATCACAAGGTTGGAACTCGTAAGCTCCTTTGAAACGCTCCAATGGAGGTCAAAATTCAATATTATTCAAAATTCTTATTACCACTATTACAATAGGTGGTTATAAAGGATCCCTCAACCCAATCTCAATCCTAAACCTACGATTGAGATTAAGTCTAATTAAAACTGGAAAGTACAATAAGATTAACAATACTCTCCCAAACAAATTAAAATAAGAAACACAATCAACTTCAAACTAGGCATAGAATCCTTCAAGCGCAATCAACTCAATTAGCCATGTTGTCCACGCTGAGCTTTATCCTCTCAGGATCTTTGGGTGGTTTCTCCCCTCAAAATCTTTGGGTGGTTAAATTGGATCCACATCATCCACTTACCACTCTAGGCCTGCATCATTCCCTCCAAGTTTTTTAAAACAATTTGATCTTGAATTTGAGTCTCAATCTTCAAATGTCGCCTTCTACCAGGATCAAATGGAAACCAAACAATCCCATGTGAAACCTGTAAATGCAGAAGTCACATTTGTTTTTGGGTTTGAGATTGTATCTCCATGGGTGAACGAGTTGCTACAAAACTTCATGGAAATAAATCTCAACAAAAAGGATAGATTTGATTCCTCTTGGTTCTTCTTCTCGTAACCTTGAGGTATGGAAGAAAAAAATGGGCAACGCAGAATAGAAACTAGTGGGATAAGATGCAAGGACATGGGTGAATCCAGATCTGATGGTACAGAGATCCTGGATACTCTGACTAGGGAACCATGACAAACCTTAAGGTGACTTGAGATTGCTGAGCCCATTATTAAATTAGCCTTTGAGAAGAATGGTGAGATCTCTAAAAGTGGGGATTTGTGATTGAACGGTCTTGGGGCAAGTAAGACAATCATCTGGATTGAGTATTGTTGGTGCACTGTGTTGCAGCCAGGATGTTCGTTGTACTTCCGATGCAAAATCTGGCTCAAGCCTTTGAAAATTATCGTGTTCGTCGGCATCCTCGTCCGAGTACTCATTAAAGATCGGAGGTTTGCAAAAATCAACATGTGACGTAAATCAGTCATTGGTAGCTTGTTGGCAAAGTTGTCGATTCTCCTTTCTGAGGTTGATTGTTTCAGCTGGAACTGTGAGGTCGCCTCTCAAATTTTGAAACCAGTCAACTTCTCACTCCTCATGAGCAGGTTGACACAATGGTCTCTCATCAGACGCACGCCTGTCATACCCCGATGAAGATGACGAAATGCTGACTGTACTACCCGATCTACTGGAATGACGAGGCGAGGTTTGCAAATGCTCCATCTCAAGATTCATTGCAGCAATCGGTTAACGTAGTTGAGTATTCTCGTCCCTCAGCGTGACATCTTCTACGCGGCCAGTGTGACCTCCCCTACGCTTGGGAGCCATGCTCTCTACACCCTACTAGCTCTGATACTAGAATGGAGCAGCCCTAAGCCAGGGATAGGATCGAGCAGGGTCAAGGAGGAAGAAGAACACTCAATCACAAGGTTGGAACTTGCAAGCTCCTTTAAAACGCTTCAATGGAGGTTAAAATTCAATATTATTCAAAATTCCCCTTACCACTATTACAATAGGTGGTTATTAAGGATCCCTCAACCCAATCTCAATCCCAAACCTATGATTGAGATTAACACAAACTAAAATAAGAAACGCAATCAACTTCAAACTAGGCATAGAATCCTTCAAGCGCAATCAACTCAATCACCCATGTTTATCACGTTGAGCTTTATCCTCTCAGGATCTTTGGGTGGTTTATCCTCTCAAGATCTTGGGTGGTTAAACTGGATCTCCACATCATCCACTAACAACTCTAGGCCTGCATCAACGAGGGAATACTAGCTTCTATCAAAGACCAACCGTTCCCAGGTTAAATCTTCCCGAGCAGGAATGGCTATATATTGGCCTAAACCCCCTAGGAATGACAGGCCAAGCCACGTCAAAGATAGCCGCTCGTAGGACAAGCGAACTCGGCCAACTAGGTATTTGTAGATCAGGGAGAGCTAACTCACCAATCTAGGAACATATTAATCCCTTGTTCAGACCGATTACCAGACCAGTGTATAGGAAGCCATATCCTAAACACCTAGACTTGGTCGATTTCGGTAGGAATCAAAAGATTATAGAATTTGCAAAGTTCTCAGGAGAAGACAACATGTCTACTGTGGAGCATATAGTATGGTTTGTCATTAAATGCGGGAACTTAGGGGCAAATGACATTATGAAACTGAGGCTCTTTCCAAACTTATTGACCGGATCAACCTTTACTTGGTATATTAATTTACCCGCCAATTCTGTTCTAAATTGGAGGGAAATGTAAGACCGGTTTCTCACCTAGTTATACCGAATAGAGCCATTAGTGTCAATAGCCGATTTGGCAAGAATGTGTAAACTCTCTGAGGAATCAGTTGATAAGTTTGTGATTAGATTCAAGGTGGCACGATATAAATGCCCAACCATCTTGCGAGAGGATGAATATGCAAAAATGGCCTTAGGCGGACTGTCTTTTGAATTAAGAAAACATTTCACCGGTCAAGAATTCGTTGACCTTGGTCAACTGGTGGCCCAGGCTACTAGTTACAAAATTCACCTTAAAGAGGAGGAACAATGTAAGGCTTCCTCCTTGGGAACCTACTATAAGCAACCAGGACTAGCAATCATGGGCGTTGGAGGGGCAAAATTGGTCAATTATACTGATTTTGAAACCAGTGATGAAGATTGTGAGGTCAGCATTGCTTAGATCATCTCTGAAAAACCATTCATATGCAAAGCATTAAGCCACTCTAACGAATGGTCAAACATTAATGCCCCACCTAGACCGACGTAGGCTAGAAGCTTTGATACTAGGAATAGATATTTCTTTTTTTGCTAAATGTCAGCAGCTGAGATATATTATAAACACCAACCAATCAAGAGCATTACAAAGTTATTGAGTGTCTAGTCCACCTATGGCATGGCCATCAGCAGAGCAGAACCCAACCAAACAGGACATTACATGAATCTGTATCAGGAATAGATATTTCTACGATACATCGAAAGCTGAGCTAAATTTTGACCATCTAATGGTCGCGTCATTTTGCCTATGGCCTTACAAAAAGCAATCAACAATGGATGTTTGAAGTTTCCTGATAAGGGAAAAGGGATCATGCTTTTGGACAAGAATCCTTTTCTACCGGTCAACATGATTGACGCAGATTTTTTCAAAACTGCGGTTGCTGAAAAAGAGGGAGCCAATTGTGACCCTGAAGAATTTACAACAACATGCCAAAGCAAGAGGTACAGTTGATACTGACTCCGGTCAGGTACAACTTTTTTGATGGGGGGAGACTGTACCCATTGTAAACGACTTTATGAGAATCAGAAAGCTCAGGATGAAATGGTTTCATCCCAAGCACTCAGTCAACAAAAAGAAAGAAGCCCAAAGATTGCCCGAGCTACCCAAGGATTATGGATACAACAGAGGTCTAGACCGATATAGGAAGCAAGCAGACAAGCATTCCCCTAGGAGATCATACTACTATAACTGTGCGTATCTACACTAGGAGTTGATAAAGGATGATGTTCCTCGCCATTCGTCTAGAGAATGGATGGGGAGGCCAATGTCAGTTTGGCCATCAGTTAAGAACCGTGTGGCAAAACCATCAGCCCTGGCACCAGAGCGTTTGAAGTTTGTGATTATGGTTCTAGAAAGAGGCTCAACCAGAGAACGCTCTGAGAGAGTAGAAAACTATGATCGACAATGCATTGCATGATCTAGGGTCGATAAGTAAAGGGGAAAGCATTGGAATGTTTCCAAACATCCCAAGTTCCTTTTGTTGAAGGGACAACCATGACTAAGACTCAAAAGAGGAGATGGCAGAGGCATCAAGCTGCCACCCGACATCAGAAGGAAGAGCAAGCATAACAAATTGGGAAGAATCCAGTAAGAGTAGAGGGACAAAAGACACCGTACCCTTTGAAGACTCAGAATGTAATGGAATAGACCGAAGCCCCAAAGGGTAGTAATGACCGGATGAATACCAATTATAGGGAGAGAAAGCCTGAAACGAGTTTTGAAGTTAAGCAAAATATGACATCCAGCTCATCCCCTTTAAAAGGGAAACTGGAGAAGGCTACTAAATCTTCATCGTCCTTGAAGGGAACATTGGATTTGTTACAGCGGTAGTATACCGATGATACCGACTTCAACAAATACCCTAAACCCTATACCCAAAACCCTATAACCCAGACCCTGAACCCTAAACACAAAACTATATACCCTATACCCTATACCCTATAACCTAAACCATAAACCCTATAACCTAAACCCTAAAGCCAATACCCTAAACACTATAACCTAAACATGAAACCCTATAACCTCAACCCTTAACTCTATAACCCAAACCCAAACCCAAAACCCAACACCCTGTAACCAAATCCTTTAACCGTATATCCTGAACCCCATAACCTAAACCCCTAACGATATACCACAAACAATATAACCTAAACATAACCCTAAGCCTATAACCTAGACCCTAAACCCTATACCCCAAACCCTATACCTAAATGGTAATCCGTAAACCCTATACCCTAAACCGTACACCCTAAACGCTAAACCATAAACCCCACACCATAAACCCCATATCCTAAACCCTAAACTCTAAAGGATATACCCAAAACGTTATACGATAAACCCTCTACCCTAAACCATATACCTCATACCCCAAATAGTATACGCTAAACCCTAAACCCTAAACCTTCTATCCTAAACTCTATGCCCAATTCCTTGGACCCTATAACCTATAACCTAAACCCTAAAACCAATACCCTTTGCCATTAATCCTAAAACCTATACCCTAAACCCTCCACCAAATACCCTAAACAATATAACCTAAACCCTAAAACCTATTACCTAAACCAACCCTAAACCTATGACCTAAACCCTAAACCCTATAGCTGAAACCCTGTACCTAAACTGTAAACCGTAAAACCTAAACTGCATAAATCCTATACCATAAACCCCATATCCTAAACCTTAAACTCCAAATACTATACCCTAAACCTTACACCCTAAACCCTAAACCAAACCTAAGTCCGGTACCCAAAACCCTAAACCTCTAACCTAAGCCTATAACCTAAGCCTAAACCCTAATTCCTATACCATAAACCCCATAACGTAAATCCTATAACCTAAATCCTAATTCCTAAACTCTATACGCTAAACCCTATAACCTAATCCTTTAATCCTATACCCTAAACCCTATACCCTCTTCCCTAAACCCTATACCTCAAACCATAACCCTTATAAGCTAAACCCTATACCCTATACCGGCCCTATATCTTATACCCTAAACCCTATACTTTATACCAAAACCTTATACAACAAAACCTGTACCCTAAACCCGAAATCCTAGGAGAGGGCCGGAATGGGTATCCGGAGGGTATTTTAGAACATAATAAAACCCTAGGAGGGGTTTGTGAACCCCAAGATGGTGGGTGAATCATCTTCTATGGATGGATGAAAACTGTCTGAAATTAAAAAAAAAAGTACAAAACTTGTAATTACAGCAACAAAAAAGTCACCAAAAGGATCCTATCCTCTTCAAGAAAAAATAAGCAATTGATCTTGTTTATTAGCAACCAAATTATTACACAAATAACATCTACCGAAAATTTGGTACTACCCATACAAGTGGTGGCTTGATCCTTTGCAAAGCACAAGAGGAGTATCTTACAAATCTCCTTTCTTCAAGGTTAAAAACACCTAGATTCTGATGACCTACATTAGCTTCACCTTCCAACCATCCCTCCCAGAAGTATTCACCAAAATAGACAGAGTTCTCTCTAAACTCAGGAAAATCACGAGCCGATAAGGAAATCGCAGAATTATGGCCCAAAAACAACACACGGCCAGGCAAACTTTCGACTTCAACCCAAGTCCTGCTACTCTGATCAAGCCTGCAAACACTACATGAAGCTGAATCAAAAGTATTACGCCTTTCCCACATCTCTCGGAACCAAAGAAGAACTTGCAATAGATCCCCTGAGGATTCCACCAAATACCATTTCCTGGAAAACCAATATGCAGTTGGCTGGGGAGCTCTAAGTAAGAACACCCCAAATGGAGGGGCAACCTGTGTTGCCTCATTAAGAGGAAGGTCATTGACATCCCAAGCCACAATACCTCCATTACGACGAAGCACATATAACAGCCCATTAAAATACATAATATCTTCAAAAATGTTCCGCAAATTTGGTCGATCTAATTGGGTCTATGAATCAGCTCCTGCTTTACGGAAAGCCAATCCGGATAACCCAATTGCCACGACCATGTAATTGTTATCAACCAATGGATCTGCAGTAACAAGGGCCTTACTAATAAGTGCAACCCTTAATCTGGCAGCAGAGAATGAATATTCAAGATCAGGCTCATGTCGGCGAATCGTATGACTATCGATTCCACCAGATGTTTTAGACCTATTAACGCTTAAAACACCAGGGAATGTTTCAGTAGGTGGGAGATGGATTATGGCACCAGAAAAAGGGTTCATGAGAAGAGCATGGCAGAATCTATCGACGATAACAAGCCAGCCGAAAGAGGAACCAACGCATCTGCTGTGTCGAATCTCTTTTGGGAGCTTGATCTGGTAAATCTTATTTTCTGAAAGATTGTGGAACTTGCGGGTTTCTTTTCCTTCATGGCCTGCTTTGTAAGGGAGCATCAGCCATGGAAGTTGAGGCGCTGACGAGTATGATTTATCAGAAGCAGCGGAATGCCATGAGGTGCAGACAGCACCGAAATGGATGATATCGACGTTGGGGAGACGTTGTAGGACTGAACCTAAGAGTTCCATTGGAAGCTCAGACCAGTCTACTTCTAAGGGCGCCATCAAAGAGTTGAGAAATCAAAAAAGTGAAGAAGAGAATACTACTGCAAATCTGCAACTGGGAACCCAGTGTTATGGGCTTTTATAAGCGGAAGATATAGATTCCAGATACACTGTAATTTTTTGGGTCATATCTTTGCTGTCTGAATAGTCATTTACCAATTTTGCATTCCTCTCTAGAAGTAATCTCAGATATATAACCTTTTTGGCTTCATAAGTTAGGACACTCCCAATGATGAGACACCTCAATTCTCCTCGGATTCCATGAAATTGGATGAAAACCAATGAACCAGGGATCTCTTTTAGTAATTGAAATTGAAATTAGGTGAAATTCAATAGCTGGAGTGATTCATTTCCAAATATATCGCATCAATGATATGACTAAAGACAATGCTAGGGAATTTAACTCTTTACATAACGGTAACAATGTATAAATGGAAAATTCCCCATTCATTGTGAATGAGAGTCATATCCCGATGAACAGGAGTTTACAAATGGTTCATGTTATGATGATTTCACATCCAATGGAACTATATATATTATGTTAATAAAATACGGTAACAGTCGGCTTATTGATTCATATAGTTGAATACAAATATTAATATGGCAATTAATACGCAAACTTACTAACTATGATGACTCGAGCAACGAAAAAATAATGGGTAATTTACACATACCACCCCTGAGGTTTGATGAAAGGATGATTTTACCCCCCAGTTTTGGAAAATTCTGTGTACCCCCCTGAGGTTTACAAACGGTAACAAATAAACCCATTCCGTCACTTTATGACTAACACTGTTAAAATCAAAAGGTAAAGTGACAAAAATGCCCCTTCAAGAAGAAAAAAAAAAAAAAAAAAAAAAACCCTGCAACTCATCTTCCCCAAATCGATTGGGGAAGATGAGTTACAGGTATCCCCATCGATTGCTCCATCCATGGCTTCTAATGGAACATCTCAATTCCTTTCATCTTTTTCTTTTACTTCTTAATCAGAAAGAACAAAATTTCATCTGGGTCTTCATCTCCTGCAAATATATCAAGAAAAGTTCCAACTGCTTACCCATTGATCGGTCACATCTTTGCTGCTCCCAAGAATCGAGACCTAATGATGCCATGGATAGCTGAGGTTCTCCAAAACTCCCCAAATGCAACCTTCACTTTCAAGAGTTTTAGCCGCCGAAACATCATAACTGCCAATCCCGCCATCGTCCAACACATCCTTAAGACGCAATTCTACAAATACCCCAAAGGCCCCTTCTTTCGCAAAAATCTCTACGACTTACTTGGTTCTAGCATCTTCAACGCTGACGGTGATCGCTGGAAGTTTGAGAGACAGATCTCCAGCCCCGAATTCAACACCAAGTCCCTCCGCAAATTCGTCGGCACCGTCGTCGAGGCAGAGCTCTCCGAATGCCTCCTCCCTCTCCTCTCCACTACCAACGTCGAGAATTCTGTGCTCGATCTACAAGACATCCTCCAAAGGTTTGCATTCGACAACATCTGCAAAATCGCTTTCGGTTTCAATCCGAAATCTCTCTCGCCGTCTTTCCCACAGCCACAAGCCAAATTTGCCGTCGCATTCGACGAAGCTGTAAAATTAATTACCGGACGATTTCCTACCATGTTTCCAGTAGTGTGGAAGATAAAGTGAGCACTCAATATTGGATCAGAGAAACCATTAGGGTTAGCAGTCTCTCACATCCGTCAATTCGCTAGAAGCCATGGATGGAGCAATCGATGGGATACCTGTAGAGCCATGGATGGAGCAATCGATGGGGATACTTGTAACTCATCTTCCCCATTCGATTTGGGGAAGATGAGTTGCAGGTTTTTTTTTTTTTTTTTTTTCTTGAAGGGGCATTTTTGTCACTTTACCTTTTGATTTTAACAGTGTTAGTCATAAACTGACGGAATGGGTTTATTTGTTATTGTTTGTAAACCTCAGGGGGGTACGCAGAATTTTCCAAAACTGAGGGGTAAAATCATCCTTTCGTCAAACCTCAGGGGTGGTATGTGTAGATTACCCAAAAATAATATATCCTTTTTCCAATAAGGATAATGTCAACCCTATCCTTCAGCCTCCATGAATCCTTTACGATCCTCTTCAAATCTTCAAACAGAGACTACCTCAGATCCAATTGACCTATCAAGGCAAACCTGAATTTCGAGATTGGATGGATCATCGATCATAGGATTTCTGTGAAAATACAAGGTTTTAGTAATCAATATCGGTCTCGACGACACTGATACATTACTGATCCGGATCGGGCGTTTTTACCCCTAAATTTCAATAAAAATCGATTTTGTATACAATTTTACCATTTGTGAGTACCCCTGAACGGTATCATATTGGTCTCTACCGATATTGATACAAATCGACCAATACGGCCAATCTGATATCGATTCCTTAAACCATGATAGGTACGGATACTTCCTATCCTCACGGGGATATAAAATTTGAAAGAGTTTATAATATCTAGATAAATTTTTTATTGGAGAAGAAACGCTGTCAAGTTGCATAATGTATGGTAGCGCCTCCCCTGTGTCTTTCTCTCCTCCTCTCTATCAAATGACATATCTGCCCCTGTTATGGGAGGAGAGAGAAAGACACAGAGAGGCACTTTGTTTTGCTAAAGATCATATAGTATTAATAAAAGAGAGAAAGAATGTACAAAAGCACCTCAACCTGGACAACCCCAGAGCAGGAACAGAAAAAAATAAAAAAAGATCCAGCTCCCCCACCTTTGGCAATGCCATCAGTAGAGGAGTTGAATCCCAACAACTCTCAATAAAAACGAAATCTAGTGTTCCTAGCTGCAACCCAAGAAAGTGCATCTTGCACCAACATTGGCAAATGAAATTCCATACTAGACGATCCTTGCTTTGTTGCCTCTTTTGCCAAAGAATTCGCGATTGGATTGGCTTCGAGGAAGCAATGAGTTATATTCCAAGAGATGGTAGAAAAGAATGGTAGAATGTACATCCAATCCTGTCTAACAAACCATGGACACTCTTGCTTCTGCACTGATACGACCACTGCTGCAGAGTCACATTCAACCCAAAGCTTCTGAATCTCTGCTTCCATCATCCGTACAACACCATTTACAAAGGCCCTGAACTTTGCTTCAAAGTTTGTAGCTATGCCTAGAAAAATTGAGAAATAAGAGACCACCGTCCCATCATGATCCCGAAACACGCCACCTGCACCAGTACGTCTTGGTTTTCCGATGGAACACCCATCAATATTTAGCTTTATCCACTCAGCCTCAGGTTTACACCAAAACACCTCCAAAATCCTAGGAGATTTAGGAGGAGGAATATTAATTCCAATTCTCTGCAGCCACCAAACCTGTTGTAGACATTATAGTACCCTTGAAACAAAATCCCAATTCACAGATCGACTCCAAGACACGGCAACAAACAAACCCCGAAGGGTGCTCCACGCCATCGTACCTTCTAGAATTCCGTTTCCACCATACATAAAAAGGAATTAACACAACCTCACCATCCAAGCCCCTTTCACACCCATCAGCCGACCTTTCCCTAACGACCAATTTCACAAACTATCTAATGAGATGTGGGATTTTCAAGATACCCCAAAAATCCCTGGGAATTTACTCCACACGACAAAGCAAACTCACATTCTGGTGCAGCCTTGATGAAAGCAGAGATCAGGAGAAGTGAGTTAATCAATCAAACAAAGAAGAAAAGGACTTGCAAGAACTCCAATCGAGTTCAGGCTCAAGCTTGAGCAAGTTTCATTAAACTTCATAATCTGCCTTCAATCAATCAAGGAGGATTACATATATAGACTTAGAGCTGAGTATGAATAAGGAAGAGAAGAAAAGAAAGAGAAGATTCCAATCTCTAATCTTCAATCAGCCAAAATACTTCAATTAGAATCTCCAATCAGCCAAGGTATTTCAATCAGAATCCAATCTTCTCTTCAATCAACCCAATATACTCTCAATTAGAAATCCACTCTTCAATCCAATCTTCAATCAAATCTTCAATCAACCCAATGTACTAGCTAGCTGATTGATCCTTTATTTATTTAGGCATTATTTATTTAGAAACTGAAATAATCCCAAATCAGTCCAAATCTTCCCTCTTTTAGGTGCAACTTCTTTCCTTAAGATTATTAGGAAGATAAAGAATGGATGGACTATCCCTGCAGGGGCTGGCCTTGCCTAGCATGCCTCTCCTTGACCCGAACCAATCTTCGAAGAACCTTAGGGTGTGAGGTGGTGGGTTCTTCATGGTCCAGGTCCAGGGCTGCATCACATTCAAAAAATAGATGCATAAAAGACTCACCCCCTTTCTTACACAAATCACATCTTGAAGCCAGAGCAATCCCTTTGGAAACTATTATCTAATCCGTAGGTACTTTCTAAAGAAAAAATCTCCATCCAAACATTGAGTGCCTAGGGAGAAGACCTGACTCCCACACCACGTTCCACTAGGGGACCTTTGGGTTTTTTAAGCGGATCTCTTCCCAAGCCGACTTCACAGAAAATCTTCCTGATGGCTCCAATTTCCAAACACACCAATCACGATGTAATATCAAAGGAATTCTGATACGCTTTGCTTTCTCAAACACACTTCTTAGAAAGATGGAGTTTACCTACGGGAACTGCCACCCATTATTAGAAATAAAATCTACTTACTACCTTTAAGGAGAAATTAGAAAAAAAAATTCAGATCCAACCCTGAAGCATCGGCAATTGAACCCCCCTCTAACCATCTATCAACACAAAAATTAATAGATTGCCCATCACCCACACCCTAATTTTCCTGTCCAAACAAAAAATTCCACACCCTCCTAACACCAAGCCAAATAGAAGATGCCTTATAACCCTGTCTCATTTGTCCATTGGCATTCAAAAATCTTGCCCTAAAAATTTTGCCCCGGTAGAAGAACCATGCTTTATATTCCAAGCCAGCTTACATAACAATGCCTGATTTACCTCTCAAAGTCGACGAATTCCCAACCCACCCTCAGATCGAGGCTTACACACATCTTCCCCTTAACCACCAAAACTTTGGTTGAATCAACATCACCTGTTCAAATAAAATTTTTTAGCCATTGTTCCAGCATCACAATCAAGGAGGAAGACCATCAATACACTGAAAAACTATGCATAGGAATACCCAAAATCACAGATCTAACCAACTCCACCCTACCAGCCATAGATAGGAGCTTGCCTTTCCATCCTATCAAACGCCCTTTAATTTTATCCACCAAAGGCAGCAACAGCTCTTTTGTAACTCTTCCTTTGAAAATATTTACACCCAAATATTTTGTTGGGAAGCAATACAACGGGATCCCCATGATATCTATTATTCTCTGTCTATGAGAAGCAAAAACATTTCCTACAAACATCTTGCTTTTCTCCAAACTTATGTACTGACCAAAGAAATCTTCATACTTTGACAGAAACCCTTTCACGGTCCTAGCAAATCTTACAGATCCATTCAAAAAGATAAAAATATCGTCAGCATAAAGCAAGTGAGAGGGAACCAAAGTACCTCTAAGTCCCTACAAAGGTAAAATCTTGTTTTCCAACACCAACTTTCTAGTACCCCTGCACAGAACTTCTTCTGCCAAGATAAATAACATAAGAGAGATTGGATCCCCCTGGCGAAGCCCCCTCTCCACCCCAAAGAAACCAACTTGACCACCATTCACTAGTACCGAAATAAGAGTAGTAACCAGCAGCCTATGAATTCACCGAACCCAAACCTCGCTGAAGCCAAACTTCCTCATCACTTCAAACAAAAAATCCCATGAGAGAGTATCATAAGCCTTCTAGATGTCAATCTTAAGGCCTACACCTCCCCCTCTCCCAGACTTGTGCAAAATATTTGTCAACTTCGACACCAAACTGATATTAAAAAAAATACCTTTCCTTTCTGAAATGCTACCTATTCCTCAGATATTAAATGAGGAAGAATACCAGCCAGTCTAAGTGCCAAAATTTTTTAAAGTACCTTGCAAATAAAATTACCCATGCAAATTGAGCGAAATTTGTCAAGAGACTCCGCACCCTCCATTTTAGGAATCAATGTTATTAACCCCTTTAATCAACACACCCAATGTAAAAAAAATCTTTGACAACCGCCACCACATTTTCCTCCACCACTTGCCAGCATGTTCGGTAAAAGAAACTAGGAACCCCGTCCGGACCAGGTGAGCTGTTCGGATCCAAATCCCAAACCGCCGCCGTAAATTCTTCCACCGATGGAATAGAGTCTAACCAAAGCTTATCATCCTCACCAATAATAGGGGGAATACATTCCAAAATATCAGGATGAGCTACTGTAGGCGCTGCCTTATGGAAAGACTTATAATACTACGCCACATACCCGGCAAGCAGACTCGGCTCACTCACCACTGATCCATCTGCCCTCTTTAGACACTGAGAGGCACTAGTATCTAGACTTTTTTGTTTTATCCAGGAAAAAAAATCCCTATCAAGTAACGTGGAGCCAGCGCCCAAACACAGGAGCATACAAGATTACCACACTGCACACCTTGAAATCAAAAAGCCCATCCATATTGATTCCCTGTGCACGTTCTCATTGGCCCCCACGCTGGTGCAGGGACCTCGTGACCAAGCAACGATCTCTTGCCCATTTGTCAATATTGACAAACCACCATAAAATTATGCTCTATTTCATTTCATAGAGCCACATTGCATGCTAACAAAATCTCTATCCCAATTAGTACAAAGACCTTCTCTAACTTTTTGACCTACTTAGATTCTCAAGTGAATAAAAACTTGAAAGAGAGCTAAATAGATTAATAGGCTTGATAACCAGCTGCAATTTTGATTTGAGCTTGCTATATTTGTTTTTGACATTGCAATTCAGAGAGGGAGAATGATTTGATCATTGGCTTGTTCCAAGCTCAGCCACTTTCTATTTGGAGAATTTTACATGTAGTTTTAGATGACTTGCCCCAACCGTCTCCCTTCCTAATTTAAAATTAATCAAGAAAAAAACCAATAGTCAGTTTAACTGTGAAACCCAAGATTTCAGAAACTCTAACTCTCAACCTTATGAGTAAAACAGTAATTTTATCCTCAAGGATATAGAGGTTATTATGCTCAGATAATTAATTAAGGCTTATTATTTTAGTCCTTATATGTCATTTAATACAAAAGTAATGTTTTATAAAATTATAGGTGTGTATATAAATACATAAGGTCGTGATTTTGGCAGAAAGGCCTTCAACCTAGGCAATCGATGTATAGATGGAAACTTCTTCATGGGAAGATTCCAATAGATGATAAACCCTAGACCCTAAACATAAAACCCTATACCTTAAACCCTAAGCATAATACCATAAACCCTATAACCTAAACCCCCAAGCCTTTTCCCTAATCCCTAGACCATATAACCTGAACCGTTAAATCTATAACCCAAACCTAAAACCCTAAACCAAATAACCTAATCCTTTAACGATATAACCTAAACCCCTAACCATACACCCTAAACTATATAACCTTGTAGGGAAAACACTTCCCTCCCTCCATAATTGTTTTGATGATAGCAAACAAGTTGGCATAAACCGTTGTATATTGATATGTCAACAGGTTTGATGATTGAAATAAAGTAGATCAAGCCAAGAATGAAAAGAAATAAAGCACAAAGAAGATCAAGACTTTGAGGACTTGGACTCTCAAGCAAAGATGATCTTAAGAGATCATTTAAAGATTGAAGAACATCACTTGAGGAAATCAAGTTGAAGCCTTTTTCTACATGAAGATGTTCGAGTGCACATACATAGACATACACTCGCATATTTGTAATTGCATTTGCACACATATTAATGAAATTGCATTTGCATTATGTAGAGACTCTAGGAAGTGACTTAAAGACCCTTAAAAGCCTTAGCATAAGTTGGGAAAATGCCACACCAAAGACTGTCAGAGACAGGCTGGCAAAATGCTCAAAAACACCAAACGGTCTATCTAACCGTTCGACCGATTACAGGGCATATTTTGCCCACTTGGATATAGAAGCCAACCGGTTTCAACCGGTTTCTCAAACGGTCGTCCACCGCCAACCGGTCACACAACCGTCGATCGACAATCGACCGCTTGGCCAAGGCTGACTCCAACGACTCTTTTCCTCCCAACGGTCATATGAAGTGGTCGATCGGTTCACAAAGTGGTCGACCGGTTCACCTAAAAACTAGCCATTTTTATCCGTTGTGACTCAAACTTCACCTACCTTTAGGCTATAAAAGGAGCATTAAATGAGCTCCAAACATAACACTTGAAACCCCAAAACTACTAGTCAGTAAAGACCATTAGGTGTGAGTTTTCATTCTTTCTTGAGAGCTATTCAAGCATCATCACTCAAAGCTCTCTTACATTGAAGTCTAGTGATCTCCCACAAGTCCAATCAAGAGTGACTTCAATATTCAAAGGCCTTCACAAGCATTCTATTGCAAGCTATATTATATAAAAGGTCAAATGCATGTGCATTCATATACACATCATTCATCACTTGTAAGGAGTACATGTCACACTCCTTGCCTAGGTAATCTTTACCTTTTCTTTTATGCTTTTAATTTAAAAAAACATTGTGTATTAATTTAGATTGTACTTAGATTAATACTTGGAATCCTCTTATCCCGGCAAAAAGATTAGGATTCTCTTATCCTGTGAAAAAGATTAGGATTCTCTTATCCTATGAAAAAAAGTTAGGATCCTCTTATTCTGTGAAAAAGATTGTAAATGTGTTCTTCCCACCTATTGTACTAAAAGGAAGATACTAGTGAATTTCTCTCAAGGTTGAGAGGAGTGGATGTAGGCTGGGTTAGTCGAACCATTATAAATCTTCTGTCTTTGCATCTTGAGCACTTATTTTATCTACTTTATCTTAAATCGAAAGAATTGCAAAAAGACACGTTTTTTACTAGTGGTAACCTATTCACCCCCATCTAGGTTATCCAACAAACCTAAACCCTAATACCTATGACCTAAACCCAACCCTAAACCTATAACCTAAACCCTAAATCCTATACCCAAAATCCTATAGCCTAAATTGTAAACCGTAAACTCTATAACTTTAACAAAAAAACTCTAAAGGCTATACCCTAACCCCTAAGCATAAACACTAAGTCCTATACCCAAACTATAAAACCTAAACCCTAAACCCTATAACCTAAACACTTAACCCTATAACCTAAGCCCTTAACCGTATAACCCTAACCCTATACCGTAAACCATATAACCTAATCCTTTAACCTTATACCCTAAACCCTAAACACTAAACGCTAAAATGTAAACCCTTAACCGTAGAGCCGAAACCGTATAACCTAAACCCTGTATCCTAAACCAAATAACTCAAATCCAACCCTAAACCTATAAGCTAAACCTAAACCTGAGTCCCTATACCAAAAACCTTATCACATAAAGCCTAAACCTATCACTAAACCCTACACCCAAAACCCCAACCCTAAGCCCTATACCCTAAACCCTACTCCCTATACCCTAAACCTTATACTCTAAATCCTTTACCTAAAACACTCTACCCTAAACCTATACCCTAAACCCAATAAGCTAAACCCTCTACCCTATAACCTAAATCATAAAACCGACACCCTCCACCCTTAACCTAAAACCCTAAACCTATACCCTATACACTAGACCCTATACCTTATACCCTAAACCCTATACCCTATGCCCTAATCCCTATAACCTAAACCCATAACCAAATACCCTAAACCAAATAACCAAACCCCTAAACCAAACCTAAACCTATAACCTAAGCCTATAACTTAAACCCTAATCCCAAAACACTATACCCTAAACTCTAAACCCTATAACCTAAACCCTAAATCCTTTACACTAAATCCTAAACCCTATAATCTAAACTCTAAACCCTAAGCCTAGCTTCGTATAGCCTAAACCATAAACCCTAAACTCGATACCCTAAACCCTATACCTAAACCCCAAACCCTATACTAAACCGTAAACCCTAAACCCTAAATCGTAAACCCTATACCATTAAACCCCATATCCTAAACCCTAAACACTAAACGCTATACCCTAAACGTTATTCCCTAAACCCTAAACCTAAACGCTAAGTCCTATGCCCGAAACCATAAACCCTGTACCCTAAACCCTATAACCTATACCTTAAACCGTATATCCTAAACCCAAAACCCTATATCCTAAACCCTAAACCATAAACCCAATAACCTAAACACTAAACCCTATAATCCTAACCCTAAACCGTAAACCATATAACCTAACCCTTTAACCTTGTACCCTAAACCCTAAACCCTATAATGTAAACCCTTAACCATATAGCCAAAACCATATAACCTAAACCCTAAACCCTAAACCCTATACCCTAGACCCTATAACCTAAACTCAATCCCAAACCTATAACCTAAAGATAAACCCTAAACCCTATACCCAAAACCCTACAACCTAATCCCTAAACCCTATACCCTAAACCTTAATCCCTAAACCCTAACTAAACCACATACCCTAAAACCTAAACTCTAAACCCTATACCCTAAACCCTATACGTTAAATCCTATGCCCTAAACTCTCTACCCAAAATCCTATACCTTATACCTTAAACCCTATACCCTAAACCCTACACCCTAAATACCCTATACCCTAAACCCTATACACTAAATCCTCTACCCTATTCCCTATACCCTAAACCCTATAAACCAAATAATAAATCCAATACCATAAACCTTAAACCCTATACTCTATAACCGCAATCCTGAACCCTAAACCCTAAACCCTATAACCCAAATCAAAAAACCAATACCCTAAACCCTAAATCCTATACCCCAACCCTTAAACTCTAAACCATAAACCCTATACCCTATACCCTATACCCTATATCCTATATGCTAAATCCTAAACCCTATAACCCCTACCATAAACCCTATACCCTATACCCTAAACCCTAGTGTAGGTACCGTGACCTCTGGATGCAAATTTCTCTTTTTCCACCTTGCGGGTGGGGATCCGTTGGTTTCCGTGGGCCCTTGGCGATAAGGGATTGGGGGTTAACATACTGTTCATGTATATTAACAAAAAGGGGTTAGGATCATGCTTGATAGATTATAATAAAGGGAATCACTACCTAGGTTTAGGGCCTAGGATCTAATGGGTGTGGCTATACCTGAACAAATGGATAATACCACGTGATTCCATCTAGTCTGGTCAGAGAATGGGTAAGGGGTCAGGTTAAGGGAATGGAAAGGTATTAGCATCCCATCTCGCCCAGTCGAACAGGTCTTTCTATCAGATGCCAGTTATTGAATACTCTCCCATATTATGATTCTAAATTACCATTAGGAATCAAATAGTGTGTGCTTACAAAAATAAATCTGACAGAACTTATACGCACAAAAAAAAATGAGAGGTTTACATCATGCATGAATCCTATCACTATGTACACTAACATGATATGTGACAAATGGCTACATTGTGTCAAGATCTAATGCAACCAATATACCTTTATATTATAAAGAAAATGCTACTAATCGGTTATCACCTGACTCAGGTGGAGACGGATGGTGGAATCGCATTCCTTTTACATGGTATGGATAGGGGAACGGGTTTATGTATAGTAATTGAATGATCTACGCATACTTGTTTGGCCGAAACAAGGGTTCAAGGAAGGGGGGATGAGGAAATATGGGAAAACGAGGTGTGGAGGGCTCTCCCTAGCCGCACTCTCTCTTGCTCTCCTCCACTCCTCTCTTTCTTGGCCTATTTTTGGGGTGGGGGTCCCTCCTATTTATAGGGGTATTCCACCTTTCGCGTCGTCGCGGTAAAAATTTCCACGACGCTGTCGTGATGTCATTTGGCTGACGCTGCCATGTGGTCCCCCATATGTCCGCAGTGTTGCGGATTTTTTTGCGGCGCAAGAGTTAGGAAACTCGTGGTGCCGAGGTTATGATATGTACCAAGAATTCAAAATTAGGGCCTTATCTGGGTTTTCATAGTTTTTGGAGGTTCGAAATGCAATTCCTTCCATCCGTGTGCCATTGTCATCATTGCCAAGAGTGGTGGCCAAAATTTAATGTCTACACCTATAACCTAAACCCTAAACCCTATAACCTATACCCTATACGCTATACTCTAAACCCTATACCCCAAACCCTATAACCCAAATCATAAATCCAATACCCTAAACTCTAAACCCTATACCCTATAACCTCAACCCTAAACCCCAAACTCCAAACCCAATACCATAAAACCTATACCCTAAACCCTATACCATATACCCTAAACCCTATACCTTAAACCCTAAACCCTATACCCTACACCTTATATCCTAAATTCTATACTCTAAACCATAAACCCTAAACATTATACCCTAAACCCCAAACCCTAAACCCTAAACCCCAAACCCTAAACCCCAAACCCTAAACCCTATACGCTAAACTTTATTCCCCAAACCCTCTACCCTAAACCTTGTAACCTATACTATAAACCCTATAACCTACAACCTAAACCCTAAACCCTATACCCTATATCCTATGCTCTATACCTTGAATCTTATACCCTAAACCCTATACCTTATAACCAAAACCCTCAACCCTATACCCGAAACCCTTTAACCTAAACCCTAAACCCTATACCTTATAACCAAAACCCTCAACCCTATACCCGAAACCCTTTAACCTAAACCCTAAACCCTAAGCCCTATTCCCTAAACCCAAAGCCCTATACCCTAAACCCTAAACCCTAAACCCTATACCATAAACTCCATACCCTAAACCCTAGCGTAGCTTCATCGTCTGGCGTGCTCTCACTACTTCCCTCCCTACTCAGGAATTCCTCTCTGGCAAAAACATCTCCATTTCCACCTGTTGTCTTTGTTGGAATGCTCAAGAAAATATTGATCATCTTTTCTTTAGCTCGCCTTTTTCTAATACAATTTTGATTGAGATTATTTGCAAGTGCTGCCCTTCTCACTTACCCTTCCCTTTCTTTGAAAGTGAATAGAGATGCTTTTTTGTGCTTCTATTTATCATTTATGGTGGGACAAAAACAAGAGGAGATGGACCACTTCTTCCTGGTCTCGTATTCGAATTTGGAATGCTATTGAGTTTGACGTCAGGTCCAAGATAAACAATCCACATGCCTCGGACTTAAGTTGTCTCAAGAACCAACGTATCATTTCTTCTTGGGGGGGGTTTGAGAACAGATTCTTTCAGTTTCCAAGAAGCATGTCATCGAATCATCATAGCAAACAGAAAACAAAAAATACAAATCTTGTAATTACAGGAAAAAAAATTCACAAAAAATATCCTTCAAAAAAAAAAAAACCAATTGATCTTGTTTATTAGCAACCAAAATATTGAACAAACAACATCTACCGAAAATTAGGTACTACCCATACTAGTGGTGGCTTGATCCTTTGCGAAGCACAAGAGGAGTACCTTACAAATCTCCTTTCTTCAAGGTTAAAAACACCTAGATTCTGATGACTTACATTAGGATCACATTCCAACCATCCCTCCCAGAAGTATTCACCAAAATAGATAGAGTTCTCTCTACACTCGGGAAAATCATGAGCCGATAAAGAAATCGCACAATTAGGGCTCAAAAACAACACACGATCACGTAAACTATCAACTTCAACCCAAGTCTTGCTACTCTGATCAAACCTGCAAACACTACATGAAGCTGAATCAAAAACATTATGCCGTCCCCACTTCTCTCGGAACCAAAGAAGAACTTGCAACAGATCCCCTGAGGATTCCACCAAATACCTTTTCCTAACAAACCAATTCTCAATTGGCTGGGGAGCTCTAAGTAAAAACATCCTACATGGATGGGTAACCTTTGTTGACTCATTAAGAGGAAGGTCAATGACATCCCAAGCCACAATATCTCCTCTACGATGAAGCACATATAACAGCCCATTAAAATACAAAATATCTTCAAAACTGTTCCGCAGATTTGTTCGATCTAATTGGGTCCATGAATCAGCTCCTGGTTTACAGAAAGCCAATCCAGAGAAACCAATTGCCACGACCATGTAATTGTTATCAATCAAAGGATCTGCAGTAATAAGGGCCTTACTCATAAGTGCAACCCTTAATCTGGCAGCAGAGATTGAGTATTCACGATCAGGCTCACGTCGGAGAATCCTGTAACTATCGATTTCACCAGATGGTTTAGACCTATTTACACTTAAAACATCAGGGAATGTTTCAGTAGGTGGGAGATGGATTATGGCACCAGAAAAAGGGTTCATGAGAAGAGCACGGCAGAATCTATCGAGGATAACAAGCCAACCGAAAGAGGAACCGACGCATCTGCTGTGTCGAATCTCTTTTGGGAGCTTGATCTGGTAAATCTTATTTTCTGTGAGATTGAGGAACTTGCGGGATTCTTTTCCTTCATGGCCTACTTTGTAAGGGAGCATCAGCCATGGAAGTTGAGGCGCTAAGGAGTATGATTTATCAGTAGCAGCAGAGTGCCATGAGGTGCAGACAGCACCGAAACGGATGATATCGACGTAGGGGAGATATTGTAGGACTGAACCTAAGAGTTCCTTTGGAAGTTCAGACCAGTCTACTTCAAAGGGCGCCATCAAAGTTTTGAGAAATCAAATAAAAAAAGTGAAGAAGAGAATACTACTGCAAATCTGCAACTGGGAACCCAGTGTTATGGGCTTTTTATAAGCGGAAGATATAGTTTCCAGATACATTGTAAGCTTTGTCCGTGTGTGTATCTGTATCTTTTGGGTCATATCTTTGTTGTCACTGAATAGTCATTTACCTATTTTGTATTCCAGATACACTCCCAATGATGAGAGACCTCGATTTTACTCGGATTTCATGAAATTGGATGAAAGCCAATGAACCAGGGAGACTTCTTTAGGTAATTGAAATTAGGTGAAATTCAATAGCTGGACTGATTCATTTCCCAATATATCACATCAATGATATGACTAAAGAACTCTTTACATAACGGTAACAATATATAAATGGAAAATTCTCCTTTAATTGTGAATGAGAGTCATGTCCAGATGAACAGGAGTTTACATTATGTTAATAAAATACGGTAACAGTCGACTTATTGATTCATACGATTGAATACGTATATTAATATGACAATTAATACGCAATCTTACTAGCTATGATGACTCGAGCAACGAAAAATAATATATCCTTTTTCCAATAGGGATAATGTGAACCCCATCCTTCAGCCTCCATGAATCCTTTACAATCCTCGTCTTCTGAATTTTTTTTTTTAGCTTTTTGGTAAGGAAAAGCTTTACTAATGGAAGACATGTGTACAACCAATGGCATCGGACGAACAAAGGTCATCGAGCCATGGAGTGGAAGTTGGCTAATCTGTCATACACATGATAGACAGGGCCTTCCTTGCCAGAGCATCAGTAACAAATCGAGTTCATAGCTCGTGGAACAAAAAGAAAAGATATTGAAACAAAAGAATAACTCAGTTCTCGAATGTCATCAATGGCCACTGCTACTTCAAGAGGGGGGATGCGAGTAGGATCTTCAATGTAGTTGATGATCTCCTTATTATCTGATACGACAAGGAGATTTATGATTCCTGAATCATGAGCATGCTTAAGAGCTAATCTAATGGCTAAGGCTTCTCCTTGAATTGCAGAGGCTACAACATGGGGAATGGAAAGCGCCTTTATAGGGTGGCCGTTGTGATTTCTAAGCATAATACCTAGCCCGCTAGTAGCACCACCTTGAGGAAGAGCAGCGTCGCAGTTAGCCTTGATTGAACCCATGGGAGGGACCTCCCACCTTTCTCTGTGATAAGATCCATTAACATAAGAGTTAGCACTAGATTGTGGCGGGGTAAAGACTGACTAGTATTCAAGAAATTCTCTTTCAGCTGCTGAAATTACTTCAAGGGGCGACCAATCCTTAGTCTTGAAAACCCCATCGTTCCTAGAACATCACAAGTACCAGCATAAAAAAGAAGCGCGAGAGAGACTTTTTCGAGCAAGCTTCTTGTCTTGGGCTCTAAGAGGTTCCAACTGATCAGCCACTCTGATAATTTTGGAGTCCTATCCGATGGTGGAATGTAGGATAAAGAGCTCCCATAACAAACTGCTTTAACAAAAGCACTCAAAAAGTAAATGATCCACCGATTCCTTAAACCATGATAGGTACAGATATTTCCTATCCTCATGGGGATATAAAATTTGAAAGAGTTTAAAATATCTAGATAATTTTTTACTAGAGAAAAAACTCTGTCAGGCTGCGTAATGTATGCTAGCGCCTCCCCTATGTCTCTCTCTCCTCCTCTCTATCAAATGACATATCTGCCCCTGTTGTGGGAGGAGAGAGAAAGACACAAAGAGGCACTAGTATCTAAACTTTTTTATTTTATGAAGGAAAAAAAATCTCTGTCAAGTTGCGTGGAGCCTGCGCCCAAACATAGGAGCATCCAAGATTACCATACTGTTCCCCGTGAAATCAAAAATCACATCCATATTGATTACTTGTGCACGCTCGCAGTGGCCCCGACGTTGGTACAGGGGCCACGCGACCAAGCAGCAATCTCTTACCCTTTTATCTATTTCATTTCATAGAGCAACATTGCATGCCAGCAAAATCTCTATCCCAATTAGTACAAAGACCTTCTCTAACTTTTTGACCTACTTAGATCCTCAAGTAAATAAGAACTTGAAAGAGAGCTAAATAGATTAATAGGCTTGATAACCAGCCGCAATTTTGATTTGAGCTTGCTATATTATTTTTGACACTGCAATTCAGAGAGGGAGAATGATTTGATCATTGCCTTGTTCCAAGCTCAACCACTATCTATTTGAAGAATTTTACTTGTAGTTTTAGAAGACTTGCCCCAACCTTCCCCCTTCCTAATTTAAGATTTATCAACACAAAAACCAATAGTCAGTTCAACTGTGAAACCCCAGATTTCAGAAACCCTAAGTCTCAACCTTATGGGTAAAATAGTAATTTCATCCTCAATGATATAGTGGTAATTATTCTCTGATAATTAATTAAGGTTTATTATTTTAGTAATTATACGTAATTTAATACAAAAATAATGTTTTTTAAAATTGTAAATACATGTGATTGTAGTTTGCTTGTTGGGAGTTGTTTTGCTGGTAGGAGGTAAAAGGTTCAATTCCCTTTTGCACCAAATTAAGTAGAATTTTTATTCTTCTCGAGTTATTACCAAAATTGAGTTGGTCGTGGATTTTCAAATTTTAAATCTAGAGAGGGGAGGGAGAGAGTTCGGCCACGTTTTAGGGGAGCTGTTATGGGCCCCACCTTATTAACCGAGGGAAAAAGATCTTCTCCAACTCCAACGCCTCTCCAACCACCCATCCAACAGCAGGGAGGACTTGTACACACATGCCCAGGTGTTGGTAGGTGTTGGCATGCGTGTTCAAGTCCTCCCAGCCGTTGGATGAGTGGTTGGACAGGATCCGGATCCCCAACCAAGATATGGTGCAATTATGATTTGTTTCACACGAAAGAAATAAAATTTTCCATTGGAGTCATTTATTAGGTCTACTAGTTAGGAAACTACAACTAAATAAATCCCAAACTTAATTATTCATAATAGGGAAAGAAATCTCCTTCAATGTTTCAGCTAGTTGTTCTTTCCCATTGTGCCTTACAACCAAGGCACAGCTAGGATCCTTGGGGCCACTATGAGCCAGGTCACACCCATGGGTCAGTTACTGGCATTGGGAATTTATAATTACTAGTATATTATGGCGGAATATTAAACGCTCGTCTAAAAATCAGGGGTGTCAACCGGTCGGGCTCTGTTGGTCTTGGTCGGGCCTAGCCGAGCCTCACCAATTTTATAGGCTGCACCGTGTCCGACCATTTAGGCATTCGGGCTTGCCTTGGGCGGACATGGTACGGTTTCATTTCGGTCGGTCGGTGTTCGGTCTTTAACCGAGGCAGCCTTATTCGGGCTAAACAGGCCTAAATCGGGCTCAAAACGGGCTAATGATCTGTTTAACTCTAAACAGTCTCTAAACGGTGTGGGTTTACTAATTGACGTGCAACCAGAATTTTAAGTTAAAACCTCACACCGTTGGGCAGTCACGCTACACCTCAACTCAAAGTCAAATAAAGCTTATCCCAACTAAAATAGTAGCACAAAACCGAATAGAAGCATATGTAACAAAGTAAGTATAGGGGAAAAAAATAGCAGCACAACACCAAATAGAAGGCACATCTAACAAAGTAAGTAGAGGGAAAAAAAAATTGCAGCACAACACCAAATAGAAGCACATCTAACAAAGTAAGATCTAAAAACTAAAAACTAAGTCTCATTTCACCTGCGTTAGTATATCTAACCAATAAATGTCAAAGACCAACAAAGAAACAAACAAAAACAGGAAATTTGGAGGGAAGGGGAGGGGAAGTTTATAAATTAAAGGGTCGGCCTGTAACCAGTCGATCTAGGTCGGGCCTGGAATCGGTCGGTCCGGTCGGACGCCCGACGGGCTAGGACCTCACACTGGGACCGCCCGATTACTAAAAGTGTCGGACCTAGGCTCGACACGTTTAGTAATCGGCCCGGGTCGGGTCGGGCTTTAATCGGGCGGGCTCGGTCGGGGCTGCCGGGCCAGGACTGGAATTGACACCCCTACTAAAAATAACGCTCCCCATTTAATTATGGCTTTGCCAACAAGTGTCTGTTAGAGACAATAACTAATGAGGAGGATTGAAACAAAATCCATACTTTTTAAAAATCCGCGTAGATATTGTCAAAGAACGATCCCTAAGTATATATAAAACATCATCGACTCCTCCTCTGGTAGTATTCCCAAAATTTTGAGAATCAGTCCCCTCTGATTGAGAATTGATGGATTCAAGGAACCCTTTAATCTTCATGCCATAGATCATCGGCAGCTCCCTAAAGAAGAAAAAGAAGATGGAGCAAAGTGAAGAATATTGCTCAAAATGTATTGAACTCCCGACCATATCATCGAGATGATATTTGATCATCTTGGTTCGCCAGACGTTCTCTAATTCAGTTCCGTCTACTTGCCATGGAGATCGGCTTCAAATGAGATTAGGAGACGTCGTCACAGCCTCTCTTCTCAGCAGCCATATGATCCAATGGTTCTATTTGAATACAATTTTAGGAAAGGAACCTTTGGTTTCTTCAATTTTGAGGACGGTAAGGTTTATATATAGGATCAGCTTAGAAGAAGTACCAGTTGTACAATGTGTTGGATGGTCTGAAGGTTGGTTAGTTCTTTTGTCACCATTTCGTACCTAATGCTTTCCATGGAATCCCTTCATAGGAAGTCGAATCACTCTTGCATACGTTGGTTTCTTTATAGCTGTTTCCTTCGTTGCAAGGGGCTATGACCTTTTCTTTGGTTTGTTTTCCTTTTTTCTTTCTATTTCCTTAATGCAATGACCCTTTAACAGAAAAAAAAAATCACTCTTGCATACCTCAAGAATGGGCCTGGGGTGATGACCTCCCAATGGTAATCTTACTCTCCAATCCTCTCGATATCATTTGGAATGAGTCCAATGCATTGGATGCTTTGAGGACTGGTTAGTTCTGTTATCACCATGCCAAAGCCACCTTTAACAAGCTCATTGGGGAGGGAAGAGAAAATGACACCTTTGATTGTTAGTGAGATTATAATTCAAAAGCTTCTGAATATGTGTGGAAAAGAGATTATGTTTTTGTCGATGATCGAGCATTGTTCTTAGGGAGATTATGTTCCAAATTAGTCTTACCTACTCAATACCCTGGGCTGCAATGGAACTCAATATAATTCACTAATGACAATCTTCCAAAATCCAAGGATCCTGAATATCCTGGAAAGGGAATTTACAATGTTAAGACTAGAAACATTAGTCTATATCTTCCGTTTGACATGCCTCACATTTGGATCACCCCCTCGATTTGAAACGGTTCATGTTATGATGATTTCACATCCAATGGAACTATATACATTAGTTCTATAAGTCTATGTCCAATACAAGCCAAGAGATGGTGAAAGAAGAAGGCATAAAACTTTTTTAATTGAATCATCAATGATTTTAAAAGTAGATATATCGGGAAAAAAAATCCAATTCATTTCTTTTTTTGTTTCCTAAAAAAAAAATTCAAGTTTAAGTTGTTATTCTTTCATACGATTAATTTATCGGGGGAATATGAGCTTTCGACAGCCATCAAATAAACCGAAGATTGTCATTATGGGTAATTGTTATTATTTAAGGATCACATACCTACATTCGACTACATTTATTCATTGATTGATCATTAGAGCTAGATAATAAATAGAAAAATGTTTTCTTTCGTTCGATGAGTTAATTTACATTAGTACTACATGTCTATATCCAACTACTTGCCACAACACATCATAATTATGCCCAAAGCTTTCATTTATGCTATCGATACAAGGAATTTTATTTGGTTTAGTAATCGTGAAGGGCTATGGTTTTAACAAGCAAGAACCAACTATTTCAGTAATCAGAATCAAATTAGGTGAATCAATCAAGTTTAGTTGATTCTTGCAACCCTTTCTTGAGTCACCTATTATTAATTTTTACTATTCAATTTTTGCCATAGTTTCTTTCTTTTAGCTAGTAAAATATTAAATCAATGGAACTTAACTCGTGTAGAAATTCTCAAGTATATTGACTAAATGACTTCAAAAAATCATGGATTTAGAAAATTTTTACTTCTTTACCAAAAAAAAAAAAGAAAATCTTTACTTCTTTCCGATTTCAATTTTTAGGGTTTTAGCTGATTCCGACTAATGAGTGTCAACTAGTCCCTTAACCAACTTAATATTGTTGAACCTTGCTACTAATGATAAGACAACTCAATTCTATTAAGGTTTCATCAACTGAAGAAAAGTCATGACTAAGGGACTTGTTTTGGTAATTGAAACATTAGTAATTCAATCGCTCGATCATGGTGATTCATTTCCCAATATTGCAAAAAACCTGAAGATAAACCCAAAATGCTAAATAGCTCTCACAAGTCCATATAACTCAATCTGATACAGTCATAAGCAAATTCCTTTAATTGTCCATTGGCTTATTTCCAATAGTTAGGGATATAAAAGAGTTTTCAAAAAAATAATTTGAAAGTGACATATCATTATGCCATTGTCAAAAGTTGTCATTGTCGTGCATATTTTCAGGTACACATATGTAATGATAGTAATTACCCTCATTAGAAGGAAAAAAATATATGTTATACTAAAGGGAACAAAAATATGGCCACAAATTATTTGACACCTTAAGGTGTGTCAATAATAAAATCTTTTTCTTAATCGAATTAAAGTATCTCAGCTATATCCTAACTTATTTATTAATGGATCATGTACACGCCAACCCATTATAATATGTCGTGTTAGTATTATACTAACTTTTTTTTGTTGAATAATAACTTTAGGTTAATAGGTCATGTTAGATTATACATTATATACAAGCCATTGCATATGTAAGCTACTCCAGCTTTTCTTCGACGCAATACAAGAAATCGGGTCATTAACGACTGTATTTGCGATGGAACTAATTGTCTGTCACAACTGAAGATATATTGTGATGGGTAAAATAGAGCTTTCTGTATAAATTTATTAGGGGCGGGGTTTCCTGGTCTGTCCACCCCATTTAAGAATCTTTTGAGGGGTAGTTTTCGGACCGTAGGATTAAAACAGTTAAATATGATGCATTGATTTGGTATACAATGGTATACACTTAAATACGTATCCTTTTTTATACGAAATATGTATTGTCTTACCAAAAAAGAAATACCTATCTATAATCGAAAAAGAAATACCTAATACATTTAAAAAACGTGAAACACCCTTTCGTCTTCTCGCCTCAGTCTCCTAGGGTTCTCAGCTGATTCATGCTTCCCACTTGGAATGTTATCAACAACCTGTAGGAGAAGCAACAGGTACTATGTCTGCTCTCTCGCTCTCTCGCTTTTTCTGGCCTTGTGAATGATTGGATGTAGGTTTTTTTTTTTTGAAGCTTGAACATACCCTGTTCATGAGCTCTGAAGGCCACTGCATTTTGGATACAACATCTTCACCGCAGGTATACTTCATTTTTTTGTTCTTTAAATTTGTTTAATCCAGCAGCAGTATAGAACTATTTCAAAACCTATGGCAGCAACAAAGAAAGGGGAAAATAGGCTATCGGTTAGATTATAGAGGGAGACATCTTCACCGCAGGTATACTTCATTTTTTTGTTCTTTAAATTTGTTTAATCCAGTAGCAGTATAGAACTATTTCAAAACCTATGGCAGCAACAAATAAAGGGAAAAATAGGCTATAGGTTAGATTATAGAGGGAGACATCTTCACCGCAGGTATACTTCGTTTTTTTTTTCTTTAAATTTGTTTAATTCAGCAGCAGTATAGAACTATTTCAAAACCTATGGCAGCAACAAAGAAAGGGGAAAATAGGCCATCAGTTAGATTACAGAGGGAGGATAAGAATATAGAGCCTCCATGTTAGCAATTTTTGTTTGTTTGTTTTTTGGCTGTAGGCCATCCTCCATGGATTCTCCGTTTAATGGCTGTAGAGCCATCCTCCATGGATTCTCCGTTTACTGGCTGTAGAGCCAACTTCCCTTGAATAATTGGTCTTTCGTTTCTTTTGTGATTACTCCCCTTTCTAATTTTTGTTTTCTGGGCACATTTGAGATCATTTGAGCTCCATTATTCTTTGGTTGTGATATCCGTGAGTTTTGTTGTTAAATATTTGTTTAGAAAAATGGATCAAAATAGTGGACTCCATTGTTAGTTGCTACAAAGCTGTATATCATTCATTGTTTTGATCACCAAAAATATTCTTCATAGAATGGTTAAAGTGGAAGATGATGCCTCAGCTGTCCCTATGCCTTGCAACTAGGATGTGTAGCTTTCCTCTTTTTCTCCAAACTTTATGACTAAAGCTGTGATATGGATGGACTACCAATACCCTCTTTCATTTTTAGAATCATTCACTTTAAGATCACTTTAAGATAAACTCCAAATTGGTAGTACTGAAGTAGATTACTTTCACAGAGACTTACAGAATTGTCAATCATTCACTTCTAATCAATACCTTTTTCTTAATGGTTTTGGGCCATGCTAATCTTAGATCTTTCTCATTCCAACTTTATCAGATTTGTATTTAGGAGGCAACTTTCAAAGTACCCAGTTTAAGTAATAAACCAGACTCCTATGCATAAGAAAATAGATGGATTTGAGTATGTGGGTTTTGTAAAAACTGATAATTCAAAAAACACAATAAATAGAAAGAAGAAATAATCACACAATGTAAGGATTTACGTGATTCGATAAGATGCCTATATCCACATAGATGAGGGTAGTTTTCATTAAGAATAGAAAAAGGGTTACACACTCTTTTCCTCACGCATCTCTGGACATCCAATAGGCGGTCAGAGTGGTCATTTTGCCCTCCCCATGTCTGGGCACAGTGAACACAGTCTGGCAGCATTCTTTTTCCCTTTTTTATACATATGAAAAACTAAGATCGAACCATTAATAAAACCAATAAAGGAAAGGTAAGAGACCATCAAAAGAAATCGATAATAGATGGGCAGCAAGGGGGGTGTGCTCAATTGTAGGGCAGCAAGGGGGGTTGTGCTCAAGTATTGGGCAGCAAGGGGGGTGTATGCTCAGATATTGAGCAGCAGGGGGTGTTTATTTAAGAATTTTTTGGGGGTTTATTTTGGACCATTGGGCAGCCAGAGGGTGTGCTCAGGTATTGGGCAGCAAGGGGGGTGTATGCTCAGGTATTGGGCAGCAGGGGGTGTTTAAGAGCAGAAAACCTTTTGGGGGTTTATTTTGGACCATTGGATCTAGGCACCATAATTTTTATGTGTTGATTTGGAATAAATGGTATAAAGCAATATATATGCTTAGGCATACATAATTTTCATGTGTTGATTTGGATTTCTTTCTTCCATCGCTCTGTCACATTGCATCACCAAATTACAAGGAAATGGGAGTGACTATTCTTGCACATTTTGACTACTTTATCAATTATCCTAAACAATTATGTTATGCTTATACTTGCAGAGTTTTAGAGGGAACAAAAAAATGGAACATGACAATGGATTATCGTATACTATTGTCGATGGATCTATGGTAGAGGTTATTATACCATATAGGGACTTAGGTAAGTTTTACCTTGAAATGCTATTGATATGGCAACGAATAGAAATTAATATTGCATTTAGCTGTGTGTTTCGTTTTGTAGAGGATGCGTATGCTAATGAAAGTTCCACTAATATGGAGGAAGCTCTTCGATTAGATGTGGAAGAAATTGAAAAGGAATTAAATAGTAGTGACATGGTAGTTGATGATGGAAGTGATATAACCAATGGAGATAGAGCAGATCATGTATTTGTGGATGAACCAAGTGAGAATGGTAATGGGGGTGAAAATTTGTTTGTTGATGATCCAACGGAACACTTTGACAATCTTGTTGAGCATAATGAGGAACTATGTATTGGGAAGTATTTTGCCAATGCAAACGATGCATATGAATTTTATAACAATTATGCTTGGAAGATGGGATTTAGTGTTCGAAAATCTAAAGTGAAGAGGTCAAGGAAAAGGAAAGAAGGAATGGACGAGGAGGGGGATGTCTTGTCTCGCATGTATGTTTGTAGTAGGGAAGGTTTTAAGGATTACAAAGATAGAAGACAAGAAGGGAAAGATGTTACTCGTCGAGCTGATAGTAGAGTTGGTTGTCCTGCTCGTCTGCGGGTAAAATCAATTGAAGGGGGCTTGGTTGTTGACCAATTTATTTCAGGCCACAGCCATAGCCTCGTGGCACCCGCTGAAATTTATCGGCTTTGATCACATCAATGGCTCTCAGACTTGGTTGTACAGATTGCAACCACTCTAGATGATTGTGGTATTGGACCGGCAACTATTTATGAGGTTGTGACATCTATGTCTGGTGGGGCCTCCAAGGTGGGTTTGCCAGAGTTAGCTTTTAAGAATTTTATGAAGAGGCAAAATCAGAAGTTTCTTGGGATGGACTTAAAAAAGTTAATGGAATATTTGCACCATTCCAAACTGTGTGATCCTCAATTCTTTTGCAAAATGGCCACAACAGATGATGGTAGTGTACGGGGTATCTTTTGGGTTGATGGGCCGGCGAGAGCTGCATATCATGTATTTAGGGATGTAGTGGTATTTGATACAACATACAAGGAGAATCGATATCACTTCCCGTTTGGTCCCTTTACCGGAGTAAATCATCATGGTCAAAGTATTTTGTTTGGATGTGGGTTGATAGCTGATGAGACAATTGAATCGTTTATTTGGTTATTCTCTATGTGGTTGAAAGCAATGGGGGATTGACCACCAGTTGCAATTATTACAGACCAATGTCCATCATTGTTGAGGGCCATTCCACATGTGTTTCCTAGCGCAAAGCATAGGTATTGCTCTTGGCATGTGCAAAAACATTGCATGGAACACTTGAGCCATTTGTATGGGAAGAGTCAGTCATTCAAACAGGATTTTGGGAGGTGTATATACGGTAGTAAGACGGAGATTGAATTTGAGACATGTTGGCAAGAGTTACTAGTAAATTATAATCTCGTTGAACATGCGTGGTTGAAGAAAATGTACGAGCAACGGGTGCATTGGGTACCCTAATATCTAAGAGGTACTTTCTTTGCTAGCACGTCATCTACACAAAGAAGCGAGGGGATGAACTATTACTTTTGCGGTTACTTTAAGCAATCAATCCCATTGTACAAGTTTGCACGAAAATACGAAAGGGTTGTAGAGAGACGTCGAGAGAGGGAAGCTAGTAGTAATTTTGCTTGTCTAAACACAAACCCTCCATTTTTAGTTGGCAATCCTTTGGTGGGTCCCTTTGATGTTCCCGATGAGTATAAGTGTGAAGTTTGGTATGACATTGATGCCGGTGTTGTCACTTGTAGCTGTAAATTGTTTGAGTTTATGGGTTTGTTATGCAAACACATCCTACGAGTCTTCCATAAGACGGACCTCAAGGAGATACTTTCCCAATATCTCCTAAAATGATGGACCATGGATGCAAGGCATTATTTGACGAGTGACAAAGAATTAAGTGATGGAGCTTTTGGATCAGTAACAAGTATGTGGGTTTTCCAAGATGCCGTTAGGCGTTTGATAGCCACAATCAGTGGTTCACAAGAGGCATGTGATTCTACTACGGTTGCGTTGGGGATTGTGAATAAAAAAATCTTACAAGCAATGGGTGAATCCAACTCACAAACTTTTGTTGTTGACCTACAACCCTTTTCCAATGCTACACATGACCTCTGTCGTAATCTCCATATTCCTATGGATGTGGTCACAAAGGGTCGGCCTAATGAAAGTCGTAGTAAACATCCAATGGAGGTGACAAGTGGAAGGAAGAATAGATGTGGCAACTATAAGGAGTTAGGGCATAACAAGTCCACTTGTAAGAAGGTTTGTTTCTAAGAAACTTGGTTTTGTGTCAGTACTTTTTAGTGCAATACTAATGATGAGGGACAATGCCTTATGTTTGTTCAGGTAGTATCAACGTTGGCAAATGAATTCAATGGCCCGTACAATGAAGAGTAGATATTAGAGAGAGATTTCTGATCTGGTATGTTTGATCTCATGTATGTTGAATTGATGCATGTTGCTTAGACCTATATTGTTCAGTGCTACAATAAAATTTTTTGTTTCATTAACTAATGTAGGCTTGTGTATGCTGATGTCCATCCCATTTCATACCTACAATCCCTTGAGTGTATACTTATTATTGTCCCTATTATGCAACCCATGTAGGAATTTGGTTGAATTGTTGTCTTGGTGCCTTCTTTTGGATGAATAGAGAATTTGTATTCTTGGTGGCTTGAATGCTTCTATACTTGTGTTGGTGTGGAATGTTTATCATGTACCCTAATGGATAGAACTGTACAAATTTTCTTGTTATTAGGTGGGTTCTGTCTTGCATTTGGGTTATTTTATTATATTTTTTCTGGTTTGTTATTGACTGATTACAGCTTAGAATATTTAAGATTGAGTAGTCTATTGACCTTCACATTGAATTTGGATTGATAAAATAGTGAGGAAAGAGGAGACAATCTTATTGTTGCAATCATATGAATCTTTATCTGTTTGTAAGTTTAATTAAAAGCAATCTGTTGTTTAAGTATTTGGTTACTCATGAATGGAGATACATATGCTAGAGAGTATTTCGGATCCAAGATCTATAGGTTTGGGGTATCACTTTGCCAATGGTTTTTGTTATGAGGATTCATGGTATGAAGGTCTGAACCAAGGGTTCATGAAGAAACACATTATGCTCTCTAGTTGCTGTATTTTTTTTTTTTAAGTTAAACTCATGAGATGTTAAACTTTATTTTTGGCAATTGGAATTGCTGCATTTTTTTTTTTGTAATTGCCATGGTAATATTTTTTTATTTTTTTGAGTAAATTACTCCCCCCCCCCCTCCCCTTGATAATGCCCTAATGACATTATGCTCTCTAGTTGCTATATTTTTCCTGTTATTAAGTGGGTTCTGTCCTGCTTTTGGGTTTTTTGGGTTATTTTATTATATTTTTTCTGGTTTGTTATTGACTGATTACAGTTTAAAAAATTGAAGATTGAGTAGTCTATTGACCTTCACACTGAATTTGGATTGATAAAACAGTGAGGACAGAGGAGACAATCTTATTGTTGCGATCATATGAATCTTTATCTATTTGTAAGTGTAATTAAAAGCAATCTGTTGTTTAAGTATTTGGTTACTCAGGAATGGAGATACATATGCTGGAGAGTATTTCGGATACAAGATCTATGGGTTGGTTTGGGGTATCACTTTGCCAATGGCTGCTGTTATGAGGATTCATGGCATTAAGGTCGGAACCAAGGGTTCATGAAGAAACGCATTATGCTCTCTAGTTGCTGTATTTTTTTTAAGTTAAACTCATGAGATGTTAAACTTTATTATTGGCAATTGGAATTGCTGTATTTTTATTTTTTTTTGTAATTGACATGGTAATTTTTTTTTTTTTTTTGAGTAAATTACTCCCCCCTCCCCTCGATTATGCCCCAATGACATTATGCTCTCTAGTTGGTGTATTTTTTTTTTTAAGTTAAACTCATGAGATGTTAAACTTTATTATTGGCATGGTAATAACTGTATTTTTTTTTTTTCGTAATTGACATGGTACTATTTTTTTTTTTTTGAGTAAATTACTCCCCCCTCCCCTTGATTATGCCCTAATGACAAGCCCCACCCCCACATATTGACTACCCAGTTGGATTTCAGCTGGTTCATGGCATGAAAGTCGGAAGCAAGGGTTCATGGAGAAACACATTATGCTCTCTAAGTGCTTTATTTTTTTTGTTAAGTTAAACTGATGAGATGTTAAACTTTTTTTTTAAGTTGGCAATTGGAATTGCTGTAAAAAAAATTTTGGTAATTGACATGGCAATATTTTTTTTTTTTTGAGCAATTACTCCCCCTCCCCTCGATTATGCCCTAATGACAAGCCCCACCCCCGCATATTGAATACCCAGTTGGATTTCTGCTGGTTCATGGAGAAACACATTTTCTTATTGATTGCTCTTTGACACAGCCCTCCTCTGTTTTATTTATCATATAATATGCTAACTCGGATTGGATTCATGATGATTGAGATGGAATGTCATCTAATTATTAATTGGAACACTTTGTAACTTTTAATTTCTCTTGGACATGCCCAATTTGTGGCTCTATGGAAGTCCCATATCCTTTAAGCACCAACCCATAGGATAAGGATGGCACATTTATGGACTGGAAAAGAAGATTACAGATACCTCTACAAACAGCAAAGGCCTTGACTTATCTTTACTCCTCAACGCACTGTCCCATCTACCATAGGGATATCAAGTCAACCAACATTCTATTGGGTGGAGAATTTAATGTAAAGGAGAATATTGGGAAGCGATCAAATTGATTAAGAGCCAACTAATAAAATAGTTGGGAACAACGACATAGTTGGGAACAACAGAATTCAAGAGATTCATGACCAATGCAAATCTTGAACAATTCTGAACAAACCATGAAAGTTCAATTTTGGGGAAATTCATGACCAATGCATATCAAAGTTAATTGATTCAAGATTTGGTCCATCTTATGAAAGACTCAAAAAGCCCATCCCTTCAAAACCACCAAAGCTACAATCAAGTTGAGCCAGAGGAACGAAATCATCAATTCTTATCATTTTGCTGTTAATACTATATTTGATTGTTTCAAAACTCTCAGGTTGCTTATAAAAATTTGAAGGACAAACCAAGTCCCTAGCCTAATTAAAGGTCATAACTGGCAGCCCAAAGCCCATCTAAAGTTGGATTGGATCAGTTGTGGCCTAAGGTCAGATTGATCAGTGATGACAATTAAAGGTAACAACCATGACAGATGCTCATTCAGGCAAATTTTGGCCCATGTAGGTTATCGAGAATAGTTTTCTTGGTTTGGGTTGGATTAGGGTGAGAGAAACTTATTAACCGAACTGTAGAGCTAGGGCAAGAGAGTCCCTTCCCCTACATAGTAGCATGTTTTCTCTGCTTCTAATCATCCCTCAATAAAATTTAGGGTTAAATAGAGAAACAGAGAGACAGAGAGACAGAAAAAAAAAAAATTTCTACACAAGCAATGGCGGGGGGGCAGAGAGGAACGTGGAGTTGCAGAGACCATAATGGAAGTAAAAAGTATAAGTTAAACAACACCAAAGCTGCAGATCTAACCTTCGCATTCACCGTACGAGGACTAGGTAGAAAATAAAGAGAGAGAGAGAGATAGCAGGGGGTTTTCGCCTTCGCCATGGATCAGACGAGTTTCCCTTGCAGCGACAATGTTGAATCGCCTTCAACAGAGTGAGTAGCGCCGTGGTTCAGACGCGTTTCCCTTGTAGCGACAATGTTGAATCACCTTCAAGAGAGTGAGTAGCAAAAAACCTTTCTGCAACTGTGAACCATTTGGGCTTTTCGTCTTCAACGGAGTGAAATGTGAGAAGAGAAGGGACGAAAGAGAGAGAGTGGAAAGAGAGAGCGAAATCCGAGGAGAGAAGAGAGTTTTTCATCGTGTAAATGAAATACAAATTTTTGAAAAACGTGAATAAAGATGGTCATGATTGTTAGAGGAGAGAGGAGAGAGAAGTTCAGCAGAAAAAACGCAATTGAAGCTGAATCGTGGGATGTGGCATGGACAGCACCGACAGCACGTTGTAAGAACAGCATACGATAAAAATCCCCACTCTACTGCTCTTACTGTGGCATGGTTTTAAGAGTCGGTTGACTCGGATTGGGATCGGTTGGTTGTTACTCATTTTCTTCATAATCCATCTCAAATGATACCGAATCATGGGCTAATTCCCGAATTCTAAATCGATTCGATTTTTTACCATGAAATAGCTGAACCGATTCAGGCTGATTCTTAGTTTTAAAACCTTGTGTATATCCTATAGGAGAATATAGTATAACCGTAACCCTGACCTGCAATCGTCCCCCGCATGAGATCGAGATGCGTAACAGACGGATATCGATCAAGGATTGTGGTGAGTAGCTAAGAACAGAGAGGCTTCAGAGTCTTCAAGTGTCGAGCTTCAAGGGGTCAGGGCATTTGGATAGTTCCCCTTGTCGACTCATTGATGCATGTGACAATTGCAGGAAAAAATTCATTGGTGCTTAAGGCGGGTATTTGATTAGATTCCCCGGTTGGGTGGGTAGATCCGGATCCGATTTGAATCGAATTTTAAAGACATTTTTAGATCCAATATTTAACTATATTAAATTCAGTCTGGATCGGTTCCGGTTATTTGGTCCGGATCGGTTCCGATTATTCGGTCCAGATCTAGAATTCGATACTTGGTTACTGGTTACTCATTGACACCCTTACTTGCGACGAATTAAATTCCAAATCCAACAAATTGAATTTTGAGCGGCAATTTCGAATTTTGAAGTGAGCTCCGTCTACCGACCATTGCTGTTTAGTTTTGTAAAAACTGGGTCAAACTGTTTATCCTAAGTAGATTGATTGACAACCCTAATTAAATGGTTCCCAATCACAAAGATCTATTGGATTGGTTTTGGACTGGGGTATGACGGGACTGGTTGAAAACCAGACCACACCTTACCGACCGATAACAAACCGAACCGAATTAAACCGATAAGAAAAATAATGAGTATAAGGTTATGAATCATTGAATTGATTTCAATATTACTGAGCAAATTTATGGTTGTAAGATAAATTGTTACAAACTAATGAGTATGAGGTTATGAAAATATAGAAAATTATTTGTAACAATGCTTGTTCCATTGATCTCATTTTTAAGTGTAGAGCTAATGAAATATTTTATGTAGCTGAAAAGAGAAAGAGAAGAAAATAGGCACAAACCGAACCCAACTTGTTTAAAAAAACCCGCTACCGAACCGAATCCAAACCGATATCAACCCGTTATCATAAACCAAACCACACTGAAACCGAAACCGAGCCAAAACCGAAAAGTTCTCATTGGATTGGTCTCGGTTTCTCTAAAAACCACATCGAAACCAAAAAACCCGAGTCGACCCATTGACACCCCTAATGTGAGTTTTAAAAAATAAAGACTCGTTCAATTTTCTAATATTGGTGCTTGTATCCAATTTAAATTCGGTTATGCCATTTGGTTCTCGTTCAATTATGATATTCAGGAGACAAAGCAAAGAAAAAGTAAAGAATATTATTAGGGTTTTATGTCAAAAGTGAGACAACTTTCAAATTTTATTACAACTATCAATTCATGAAGAGATCACTTAACCGTCAATTAGTCTTAGGGTTTTATGTTAATTTTTAAGGCAGATATTCGATTAGATTCACCGATTAGGTGGGTAGATCCGGATCCAATCCGAATCGAATTTTAAAGACATTTTCAGATCCAAGACTTAACCATATTAAATTCGGTCTAGATCGGTTCTGGTTATTCGGTCCGGATTCAGATTCGGTACTTGGTTACTGGTTACTCATTGATACCCTTCCTTACTTGCGACGGATTAGAACAAAAAATTCCAAATCCAACAAATTGAATTTTGAGCGGCAATTTAGAATTTTGAAGTGAGCTCCGTCTACCGACCATTGTTGTTTAGTTTTGTACAAAACCGGGTCAAACTGTTTGTCTTAAGTAGATTGATTGACAACCCTAATTAAATGGTTCCAAATCAATCTATGGGACTAGTGTATATGCATGGTTTTAAGAGTCAGTTGATTTGAATTGGAACCGGTTGATTCTTATTCATTTTCTTCATTATCCATCTTGAATTGAACTGATTGATGGGCCAATTTCTTATTCATTTTCTTCATTATCCATCTTGAATCGAACCGATTCATGGGCTGATTCTCGAATCCATACTATGATCTCAAACATCTTCAAAAACCAGTTTGTTAATATAGATTCAATTTAGGTGTTACATATGATTTTTTTTTTGGCTTAGCACAAGGCCAACCTTTTTTTTTGGTAGAAGCAGAAAGCCAACGTAAATCCCATAAAGAAGGGAAACACACTCTCTCATAGTCACAATGTAGTAAGGATTATCGTTTGGGTCTCTCTCTCTCTCTCTCTCTCTCTCTCTGCTTGAACACCTCATTAATTATTAGGAAAAATTACATTGCCACCCCCTGAGGTTTGTATTAAATACAAAACAACCCCCTATGTTTCTAAATTATACAATCATACCCCCTGAGTGGATGATGAGTGAACGGTATTAAATAATATATTTTAAATATCAACTTTGCCCTCTTCTAATATCCTCTTAATATTCAGTGAAAAATTCCAACTTTGTCTTCTTCCCCAAATTTGAAGTTGTCTCCATCGCTGACCTGCTATGTCTTCTCTCCCTCATCTCTTCTCCCTCTATTTTGAGAGTGAATGGGACCCACACATACTCCAAATCATAAATGCTAATCCTCAGATTCCTCACAAAACACAAACACACACCGGTACTTCCTTGATAACCCTCGCTTTCCTTCTCCCTACGACCCTCTGAAATTTTGGTGAAAATCTGAATTCTGAAATGGATTCAAGCAACGATGAAGTAGCTCTCTTTATGCCAAATTTTATTCGGATCTACAAGAACGGTCACGTCGAAAGGCTTGCAGGAACTGAAATCCTCCCCGCCACTGCAATCGATCCCTAAACTAGTGTTTCCTCCAAAGATATCGCCATTGTACCTGAAACTGGCATCTCCACTCTCCGCCCTGTTAGAATTTTAGTTCTAATAAAACTCTATATGGACATAATTAAATCCCTAAACCAGGCTAATTAGGGTTTTGGTCTAATAAAGTGGGGTCATTAAGTTATATTAGAAGTCTAATGTGGACTAGCTTAGTGTGGGCCAGATAGATTCCTATTGGGACTGTGATGAGTCAGACCCTATAGGGATTACTATATAAGGAGAGCTAGGTCCCCCCCTACCCAACACAACTTATTATTCTCAATTACTATTGAGGAGTGCATTCTTGAAAGAGAGGGAGATATTTAGTGTTCATCGTCCCTGCGCATACGGTATTCTCATCAGGCCAGTTACTTTGGGAATAGAGGGGAAGCACCTAGATCTTTGTTCTTTATTTTCCGTTGCAATCATCATCACTATGGATGCGAAACAAGGTCAGTGGTTCTATCCCTAATTTCTATTATTTATTTGATTGTGTTCTTGAACGCCCTATGGAGATCCTGGCTTTTGGGATTTTGTCCCTATTCGGATCGATTTATTCTAACATGTGGTATCAGAGCCTCCATAGATCCGTTCTTGAACCTATATGGATTCAAAATAATAGAACATAATAAGGGAATCAAAAATTTTTCGATTCGAATCAAGGTTTTTAGGGTTTTTTCCAGTTTTCCAAAAACCCGTACGGATACTGGCATTCTGCAGATTTTTTTAGCCGACGAAAACAGGATCTGATCACATGGGGGCGTAGAGCTCGAAAAATCAGAATTTTTGGTGGGTGGATCACCGTCGGTGGCTGTCGGAAGCACTCTCACGCGCCGGCGGCAGCCGCGGGTGATCTTCACTCGCCGGCAGAAGTAAAAAAAAAAAAAAAAAAAAAGGAATCAGGGTTTTGCTAACGTGCGCCACTCGGGTCAGGTCGACCCGATTTCTGACCCGAAGACCCGACCAATTGACCCTGCTGTTGACCCATTTTGGGTTGACCCGAACCCGATTGGACCGGGTCTAAATCGGTTCAATCGAACCGGGGTTGAACCAAATTGATTTGTTTGACTTTTCGGACCGGTTTGACCAGTACAGTCAATCGGATTTGGACCTGAACTTTGACCGGGCTTTTTGGGGGCTACGAGACTCTATTTGGGGTCCCATTTTTTGCGTTGGCTTTGTTTTTCTGTGCTCTACACAGTGGTGCCCTCTGTTTTGATCAGATATGAATATTTTAAATATTTTTGGTATTCTTTTGATGCATGCCCTTTATGTAATTTATCGGTTCGTTCTATTGGGAACCGAACCAATTTCTGAATTGCTGGAATACCTACCTTGATGAACAGAATTATTATTATTTTTGTGTTAATTTTAAGACATTTAAAGCTCCTTGTCATAAATTATAAAATAACACATTGTTTAAAAGATGTAAGTAATTTTGGAAAATCCCGAAAGAGGGTTTCATGTTTTCGACAGGATGCAGCCGTCAAAGCGACCTTCCTTGTTGGATTTGTGAAACACCGGTCTTATACAGTTGTGGGATGTCTTTCAACTCTGATGTGTGGTCATACACCTAAAGGTGGTGGTCATGTATTGGTACTTGAATGGGTACATATACAGTATGCATGTGAATAGGTTGACCCTAGAATTCTGCACACCCAAAGGTGGTGGATTTTGAAAGTTGGGTTGTATTCCCATGGCCACTGGTATGTAGGGATTTTTACAATTGCATATTGAGAATTTAGCCCAAAGGTGTTTTCACAATGATGTGTGTAAAATTCTCATTAGCTTATAAAGGTTTCAAGCTGTACTTGCATCATTTTAATTATTATACTGTTCATTGTTTAAATTTTCAGTCACCTTCTCTGTCAATAATAACATGGTTACTATTGAGCTCCTCACTGGGTCAAACTTTAAGAAGTGAAAAGAGGACATTATGTTTGCTATGAAAATGGCAGATGTGCACACGTCCCTTGTTATGGATACACCAATGGAACTAACTGCTGATAGTACTAAGGATGAAAAGTCTGTGCATGCTGCATGGCAAAAGAGTAATCGACTCAGTATACTGTCCATAAAGAGGTCGATACCGGAACACCTAAAAAGTGGTCTGCCTGAGAAATGTACTGCCAGGGAATTGTTAGATGTAATTTTCAAGAGATACAAAGTTTCATCAAATGCTGAGATTGGGACACTTCTGCAAGGGTTATTTAATATGGAGTATAATGGTTCTGGGGGTGTTAGGAATTACATTATTAGGATGGTTGATTACCAAACTAAACTCAAGGCCTTAGACATTCCTCTTCCAGATGCCCTAATTGTCCATCAAGCCTTAAATACCCTACCTTCTGAATTTGGCATCATAAAAACCAACTACATTTCCCAAGATGGAGTCTGGAGCATTAATGACCTAATTTCTAGGATTGTGTCTGAGGAAGAGAAACTGAAGAAAGAGAAAATGCCTACTGCCCTGTTTACTTCCAAAGCCCGTAAGAGTAAAAAGTCTAAAAACCATACTCATAAGTCTGCCAATAAACAGTCCGATCAGACTAACAATTTGGGACCCAAGAAAGACTCTTTGAAGAAAGAGAGTGATCGCTGCTTCTTTTGCAAGAAGAAGGGTCACATGAAGAAGGACTGCGATAAATACAAGGCTTGGTTACTCAAGCCCAAGCAGCCATCAGGTAATGATTCTTTGGCTTTTGTTTGTGAATCCAATCTATCAGAAGCCCCATCCAGTTCTTGGTAGCTAGATAGCGGTGCAACTAACCATGTTGCTTTTACCATACAGGGGTTCATAAACCGGAGGAGGCCAAACAATGATGAATCAAGGCTGGTCGTAGGAAATGATGGACATTCTGACGTAGAGTTCGTGGGAGATGTCATTTTATTATTAGATTCTGGTTTTAAATTGACTTTAAAGAACACTTTTTATGTACCATCCTTTAGGCGGAATTTAATTTCGGTTTCAGTTTTGGACATTAGTGGTTTCTATTTTGAAATAAAGAATACTATGGTTAATTTATTTTTTAATTCAACTAAAGTTGGTTCCTGCTTTATGTCCAACAGATTGTACAGATTGTGTTTGTCTCCCAATGATATCTACGTCTCCTGTAATGTTGAAAGCGTTGTTTCTAAAAGACCCTTACCTAAAGAATGGTCTTTCACATTGTGGCATAAGAGGCTAGGTCATATTTCTAAGGCAAGAGTGGAAAGGCTGATAAAGTCTGACATCCTGCCTACTCTCGAAAGTGATCTAGAAACTTGTGTAGACTGTTGTAAGGGAAAGATGATCAAAATAAAGAAGAAAACTGCAGTCCGTAGTTCTGACCTGTTAGAGGTCATTCACACTGACATCAATGGTCCCTATTCAGCCACATTGTGTAAAAAATTTTACTTCATCACTTTTACAGACGACTATTCCCGATATGGATACCTGTACTTAATTAAAGAAAAGTCTGAATCTCTTGACAAGTTCAAGATTTTTAGGACTGAAGTTGAGAAGCAGTTAGGAAAAATTATTAAAATTGTTAGATCTGATCGTGGGGGTGAGTATTATGGCAGACATGGCAATGCTAGACAGCTTAAGGGCTCGTTTACCAAATACCTTGAGGACTCTGGAATAGTTAGTCAGTTTACTATGCCAGAAAGTCCTGAATAAAATGGGGTCGCCGAAAGGCGTAACCGTAGCCTTATGGACATGGTGAGGAGTATGGTTAGTAGGACAAATTTACCTAAGTTCTTATGGGGTGAAGCCTTGAAAACTACTCTTTATATCCTTAACCGTGTACCTACTAAAGCCGCTCCTCTTACACCTTTTGAGTTGTGGACCGGCCATAAACCCAGTTTAAACCATCTTAGAGTTTGGGGGTGCCCTGCAGAATTGAAGTTGTATAATCTGACTTTAAACAAGTTGGATCCCAAGACTACTCGTTGCTACTTTGTCCTACCCGATCATTCGAAGGGATATAAATTTTATAATCCTGCGGAGGCACTAGGATTGTGGAGTAACAGTACAAGTTTCTGGAATTTGATGTGGCCGTAAAGAATGACTGTTCTCAGACTGTTCAAGATAGTCACATGGTTGGTACATCGGTACCTATTCTTCTACCTATTCAGACTGATGTGGGGCAGACTGTGCCATTGGTTACACCTGCTAGAGTTCAGGAGCCTGATATTGATACCGTCCTCGACATTCATGTAGCACCTGATGAGATTCCTCTTATTCAGGATGCGGTTGAGGATCCTATCATTGATGCAGTTCCAGTTGAGATTCCTCAGATTCAGGTTGAGACAGTAGTGGCACCATTACGGAGATCCACCAGGGAGAGAAGGTCAGTTATATCACCTATCTATGAGGTCTATCTGGGAGAACATGACTATGACATTGGTTGTGTGGTCGATCCAGTTACTTATTCAGGCACTGTTTCTAGTCCTCAGTCAGATTTGTGGATAGATACGATGAGAGATGCAATGCAATCGCTGAAACATAATGATGTTTGGGAGCTTGTTGATTTACCTAAAGGTTGTAAGCCCATTGGTTGCAAATGGGTGTATAAAACCAAAAGAGATTCCAAAGGAAAAGTTGAGAGGTTTAAAGCCAGACTGGTAGCCAAGGGATTCACTCAGAGAGAGGGAGTAGACTACAATGGGACCTTTTCTCCAGTCTCCTCGAAGGATTCTTTCAGGGTGATCATGGCATTGGTAGCTCATTTTGATATGGAGCTACATCAGATGGATGTTAAAACGGCTTTTCTCAATGGCAATCTTGATGAGGAAGTCTATATGGTTCAGCCTGAGGGTTTTGCAGTGGATGATTCAGATCATCTTGTCTGGAGACTCAAGAAGTCTATCTACGGTCTCAAACAAGCTTCAAGGCAAGTGGTATCGAAATTTGAGTGTTGTGACTTCATTTGGTTTTATGGAAAATAAAGTGGATCAGTGTATATATCACAAGGTTAGTGGGAGCAAATTCTATTTTCTCATTCTGTATGTGGATGTGACATCCTGCTTGCAAGCAGTGACCTAGGGATGTTGCATAATACAAAGCAACTTTTATCTAGGGAATTTGATATGAAGGACCTTGGTGAGGCCTCTTTTGTTCTTGGGATTGAGATCCATAGGGATCGTTCTCGCCGTTTATTAAGTCTTTCTCAGAGGGTTTATGTTGATCGTGTTCTGGAGAGGTTCAGTATGCTGGATTGCAAACCTGGGAATGTTCCTATTCTCAAGGGTGACAATCTAGGGTGCAAACCTTTTCTCCACTCTTCGCCTTTTTCTCCCCAAAATCACCATTCTTTGCAAAAGCTTCCTTGATATACATCCATGGCGGAGAACATCCTCTCCCATCTATGACGATTCATATGGGTAGTGCTTTAATGGGTCGTTTGCATTGTAATGGAACGCCCAAGAATGGTTGAACAAGCACGCGATCGACGAGTGAGTGTCATGGGAGATAGCGCAAGCGCAATATGCCCATAACATGGTTTTCGGGAGACACCATTAGAGGGGTGAGGTTTATTGGGTTGGGTTTGATTCATCCTTATTTCCATGGAGAAAATCAGCAATTGGGTTTAGAGGCGAGTGATGAGGAGAAGAGAAAGCGGACAAGTGGGTGTTGTGTCCTTCAACCATGTTGACTTTTATTTCTAAACTGTTTGCCATTGATTAATTCAGATATTCATATCACTTCTCTATGAAGCTTGTGGGAGAATAGTGAATCCAATCTATGGTTCAGTTGAGTTGCTCTGGTCTGAAAGCTAGCAGCTCTGTTAATCCGTCGTTGAAGCGGTTTTGAAAGGTGCTCCAGCGGTTCAAATCTCCTCTGAAGCAACGGTAAACCTATGCCTTCCCTAAACCTCATTCTGATTCTGAGTAACAGGGCAGGGGAAGGGGGTGGTAAGCTCAAACCCCTAATAGGGTTATATTAGTCATTTTAAATCATGAATTACCAATACCGTACCACTTAATGGGAATGATATAACAGAGTGGGGCTGACTGTAACAACTAACCAAACCTCAGGGGGTGTGGCTGTATAATTTAAAAACACAGGGGATCGTTCTATATTTAATAAAAACCTCAAGGGTGATAGTGTAATTTTTTCTAATTATTTTTTTGATAGGAACAACTGATTAATAATGCTTGTAAAGCCTAACAACCTTGATGACGTGGAACCCTCAGACAAGGGATAACTAAGGCCATGCGCATCCCTTGGCTTCCACTCCAATCACTTATATCATATCACTAACTTAACTACTACTGTAACAAACAAAACGTGATCACCAAAAACAGTGGAATTTTCTTTCTCCCTTGTTTGATCTGCCCCTTTGGGTGTCTCTCTCTACTTTAACAACTCATTAATTAGTCCTTCGTTCGATAAGAACAACTCATTAAAAGCCTAAGACCCTTGATCACGTGGAACCGTCAGATAAGGGATGACTAAGCCCAATCGCATCCCTTAGCGTCTACTTTATCCCTTGTTTGCTCCTACCCGTTTCAGTTTCTCTCCATCTCTCTAAAACTGGTGCTTTAATTAGTCATTGACACTCATTCCATATTCTAGAAAATGTATTGGGAAGACGATCCATCTCGGCTCCATGTGCGCTGGTAATTGGAAAAGGCAAATTGGAAAGCCAAACAATCTGTTTTACAACTCATTGAAACAATAGAATGTAAAACGATTTGTTGTTTTTTGGATCAAAATTCAACTCAATAGGAATGATTTCATTCCACTTCAAATCTAGGAAAAGAAAAAAAAAATTCTGGAGAAGTAAAGAGACAGAGAGAGGGGGGGGGGGGAGGGGAGGAGGAGGGAGTATATAAATTGGTCCTTCGTTCTATTAGTTAGGACGTTATAAGCTCAAAGGATGGACGGATATAACTCTGACTCTAGAATGAATATGTCTTCCCAAAGTATGAAAGGATATCACTCTGACTCCAGCCTTCATGGAGTGAGCAAGAAGAGAAGGTCCTCTGAAACTAAGAATAGTGAGGGAGATCACTTCAAACCCAGGTTTCACAAAGGAGTGAAGTTTCATGAAGGAGAGGCCAAGAAGAAGAAGAAAAGGCCTACTGAAACTAAGCTCGACAAGGAGAAGCTGCGTCGCAAGATTGAAAAGTTTAAGTTGATGTTACGAAAACTGAAAGAAAAACAACAACAGGAGAAAGGAGGTGTTGTGCTGAAGAAGATCAAAAACGAGGTTAACGTGGAGCTGAAGAAAGGTGGTGTTGTGCTGAAGAAGATCAAAAAAGAGGATAAGGTGGAACTGCCACACACGCCTAACAAACCTCCAATCCGGCTTGAATGGGGGAGCTCATCCTTGAAACCAATTTATGTGAACAATACAAAGGAACGTCCCAATTCTCCTATATTTATTAATCTGTCTGACCTTGAAGATGAAGATAACCTAGTTGGAGGACAAGTTGATCCACTGGTTTTCCACCCTCGCTTCTACATGGATGACTGTGGAGGAACTGAAGCTGAAATTGAAGATGGAAATGAAGGTGGAAATGGAGGTGAAATTGAAGATGGAAATGAAGGTGGAAATGGAGTTGAAATTGAAGGTGGAAATGGAGTTGCTTAGATTAGAAAATTAAATAAAAAAAAAACTAACTACAAAGCCAAAAGATTATCCCATTCTTCACACCCATCAGTTCCAAGGTTCACAAGACAAAAAGACCAAAACAAAATCACCAAAAGTAGCTTAATCCGCTCCACTTCCTCCAATGCCAGCTCCTGTGTGGCAGCTCCACCTTATCCTCTTTTTTGATCTTCTTCAGCACAACACCACCTTTCTTCAGTTCCACGTTAACCTCGTTTTTTATCTTCTTTAGCACAACACCCCCTCCTTTCTCCTGTTGTTGTTTTTCTTTCAGTTTTCGTAACATCAACTTAAACTTTTCAATCTTGCGACGCAGCTTCTCCTTGTCGAGCTTAGTTTCAGCAGGCCTTTTCTTCTTCTTCTTGACCTCTCCTTCATGAAACTTCACTCCTTTGTGAAACCTAGGTTTGAAGTGATCTCCCTCACTATTCTTAGTTTCAGAGGACCTTCTCTTCTTGCTCACTCCATGAAAGCTGGAGTCAGAGTGATATCCTTTCATACTTTGGGAAGACATATTCATTCTAGAGTCAGAGTTATATCCGTCCATCCTTTGAGCTTATAACGTCCTAACTAATAGAACGAAGGACCAATTTATATACTCCCTCCTCCTCCCCTCCCCCCCCCCCTCTCTCTGTCTCTTTACTTCTCCAGAATTTTTTTTTTCTTTTCCTAGATTTGAAGTGGAATGAAATCATTCCTATTGAGTTGAATTTTGATCCAAAAAACAACAAATCGTTTTACATTCTATTGTTTCAATGAGTTGTAAAACAGATTGTTTGATTTCCCAATTTGCCTTTCCCAATTACCAGCGCACATGGAGCCGAGATGGGTCGTCTTCCCAATACATTTTCTGGAATATGGAATAGTGTTAATGACTAATTAAAGCACTAGTTTTAGAGAGATGGAGAGAAATTGAAACGGATAGGAGCAAACAAGGGAGAAAGTGGAAGCTAAGGGATGCGATTGGGCTTAGGCATCCCTTATCTGACGGTTCCACGTGATCAAGGGTCTTAGGCTTTTAATGAGTTGTTAAAGCAGAGAGAGAGAGAGACCCAAACGGGCAGATCAAACAAGGGAAAGAGAAAATTCCACTGTTTTTGGTGATCACATTTTGTTTGTTACAGAAGTGGTTAAGTTAGTGATATGATATATGTAATTGGAGTGGAAGCCAAGGGATGCGCATGGGCTTAGTTATCCCTTATCTGAGGGTTCCATGTCATCAAGGTTGTTAGGCTTTACAAGCATTATTAATCAGCTGTTCCTACCAAAATAATAATTAATGAGGTGTTAAAGTAGAGAGAGACCCAAACGATAATCCTTACTAGATTGTGGCTATGAGAGACTGTGTTTCCCTTCTTTATGGGATTTAGGTTGGCCTTCTGCTTCTACCGAAAAAAAAGGATTGGCCTTGTGCTAAGCCAAAGAAAAATTCATATGTAACACCTAAATTGAATCTATATTAACAAATTGGTTTTTGAAGATGTTTGAGATCATAATATGCATTCGAGAATCAGCCCATGAATCGGTTCGATTCAAGATTGATAATGAAGAAAATGAATAAGAAATCGACCCATAAATCGGTTCGATTCAAGATGGATAATGAAGAAAATGAATAAGAAATCGGCCTATGAATAGGTTCGATTCAAGATGGATAATGAAGAAAATGAATAAGAATCAATCGGTTCCAATTCAAATCAACTGACTCTTAAAACCATGCATATACACTAGTCCCATAGATTGATTTGGAACCATTTAATTAGGGTTGTCAATCAATCTACTTAGGACAAACAGTTTGACCCGGTTTTGTACAAAACTAAACAGCAATGGTCGGTAGACAGAGCTCACTTCAAATTTCTAAATTGCCGCTCAAAATTCAATTTGTTGGATTTGGAATTTTTTGTTCTAATCTGTCGCAAGTAAGGAAGGGTATCAATGAGTAACCAGTAACCAAGTACCGAATCCGGATCCGGACCGAATAACCGAAACCGATCCATACCGAATTTAATATGGTTAAGTCTTGGATCTGAAAATGTCTTTAAAATTCGATTCGGATCGGATCCGGATCTACCCACCTAACCGGCGAATCTAATCGAATATCCGCCTTAAAAATTAACATAAAACCCTAAGACTAATTGACGGTTAAGTGATCTCTTCATGAATTGATAGTTGTAATAAAATTTGAAAGTTATCCCCCTTTTGACATAAAACCCTAATAATATTCTTTACTTTTTCTTTGCTTTGTCTCCTGAATATCATAATCGAACAAGAACCCAATGGCATAACCGAATTTAAATTGGATACAGGCACCAATATTAAAAAATTGAACGAGTCTTTATTTGAGGTAAAAACTCACATTAGGGGTGTCAATGGGTCGGCTTGGGTTTTTTGGTTTCGATGTGGTTTTTAGAGAAACCGAGACCAATCCAATGAGAACTTTTCGGTTTTGGCTCTGTTTCGGTGTGGTTTGGTTTTGTATCAGTTTTGGTTTATGATAATGGGTTGATATCGGTTTGGATTCAGTTCGATAGAGGGTTTTTTTAAACAAGTTGGGTTCGGTTTGTGCCTATTTTCTTCTTTTTCTCTTTTCAGCTACATAAAATATTTCATTAGCCCTACACTTAAAAATGAGATCAATGGAACAAGTATTGTTACAAATCAATTTCTCTATTTTCATAACCTCATACTCATTAGTTTGTAACAATTTATCTTACAACCATAAATTTGCTCAATAATATTGAAATCAATTCAATGATTCATAACCTTGTACTCATGATTTTTCTTATCAGTTTAATTCGGTTCGGTTTGTTATCGGTCGGTCTGGTGCGGTCCGATTTTCAACCAGTCCCGTCATACCCCAGTCCAAAACCAATCCAATAGATCTTTATGATTGGGAACCATTTAATTAGCGTTGTCAATCAATCTACTTAGGACAAACAGCTTGACCTGGTTTTTACAAAACTAAACAGCAATGGTCGGTAGACGGTGCTCACTTCAAAATTCTAAATTGCCGATCAAAATTCAATTTGTTGGATTTGGAATTTAATTCGTCGCAAGTAAGGGTGTCAATGAGTAACCAGTAACCAAGTATCGAATTTCGGATCCGGACCGAATAATCGGAACCGATCTGGACCAAATAACCGGAACCGATCCTAACCGAATTTAATATAGTTAAGTCTTGGATCTAAAAATGTCTTTAAAATCAGATTCAAATCGGATCCGGATCTACCCACCCAACCAGTGAATCTAATCGAATACCCGCCTTAAGCACCAATGAATTTTTTTTTCCCCCAATTGTCACATGCGTCAATGAGTCGACAAGGGGAACTATCCAAATGCCCTGACCCCTTGAAGCTCGACACTTGAAGACTCTGAAGCCCCTCCGTTCTTAGCTACTCACCACAATCCTTGATCGATATCCGTCTGTTACGCATCTCGATCTCATGCGGGGGACGGTTGCAGGTCAGGGTTGCGGTTATACTATATTCTCCTATAGGATATACACAAGGTTTTAAAACTCGAAATCAGCTTGAATCGGTTCAGCTATTTCATGGTAAAAAATCGAATCAATTTAGAATTCGGGAATTAGCCCATGATTCGGTATCATTCGAGATGGATTATGAAGAAAATGAGTAACAACCAACCGATCCTAATCCGAATCAACCGACTCTTAAAACCATGCCACAGTAAGAGCAGCAGAGTGGGGATTTTTATTGTCTACTGTTCTGACAGCGTGCTGTCGGTGCTGTCCATTGGACGGATGAGAGACATGTGTAATATTCACATCCCACGATTCAGCTTCAATTGTGTTTTTTCTGCTGAACTTCTCTCTCCTCTCTCCTCTCTCCTCTGACAATCATGACCATCTTTATAGACGTTTTTCAAAAATTTTTATTTCATTTACACGATGAAAAACTCTCTTCTCTCCTCAGATTTCGCGCTCTCTTTCCACTCTCTCTCTTTCGTCTCTTCTCTTCTCACATTTCACTCCGTTGAAGACGAAAAGCCCAAATGGTTCACAGCTGCAGAAAGGTTTTTTGCTACTCACTCGCTTGAAGGCGATTCAACATTGTCGCTACAAGGGAAATGTGTCTGAACCACGGCGCTACTCACTCTGTTGAAGGCGATTCAACATTGTCGCTGCAAGGGAAAATCGTCCGATCCACGGCGAAGGCGAAAACCCCCTGCTATCTCTCTCTCTCTCTCTTTATTTTCTACCTGGTCCTCGCACGGCGAACGCGAAGGTTAGATCTGCAGCCTTGATGTTGTTTAACTTATACTTTTTACTTCCATTATGGTCTCTGCAACTCCACGTTCCTCTCTACCCCCCCCCATTGCTTGTGTAGATTTAAATGTCTAAAATTGATATATGCTTTCATTGTGTATAGAATTTTTTTTTTCTGTCTCTCTGTTTCTCTATTTAACCCTAAATTTTATTGAGAGATGATTAGAAGCAGAGAAAACATGCTACTATGTAGGGGAAGGAACTCTCTTGCCCTAGCTCTACAGTTCGGTTAATAAGTTTCTCTCACCCTAATCCAACCCAAACCAAGAAAACTATTCTCGATAACCTACATGGGCCAAAATTTGCCTGAATGAGCATCTGTCATGGCCATTAGCTTTAATTGTCATCACTGATCAATCTGACCTTAGGCCACAACTGATCCAATCCAACTTTAGATGGGCTTTGGGCTAGCAGTTATGACCTTTAATTAGGCTAGGGACTTGGGTTTGTCCTTCAAATTTTTATAAGCAACCTGAGAGTTTTGAAACAATCAAATATAGTATTAACAGCAAAATGATAAGAATTGATGATTTCGTTCCTCTGGTTCAACTTGATTGTAGCTTTGGTGGCTTTGAAGGGATGGGCTTTTTGAGTCTTTGATAAGATGGGCCAAATCTTGAATCAATTAACTTTGATATGCATTGGTCATGAATTTCCCTGATATTGAACTTTCATGGTTTGTTCAGAATTGTTCAAGATTTGCTTTGGTCATGAATCTCTTGAATTCTGTTGTTCCCAACTATTCCATTAGTTGGCTCTTAATCAATTTGATTGCTTCCCAATATTCCCCTTTACATTAAATTCTCCACCCAATAGAATGTTGGTTGACTTGATATCCCTATGGTAGATGGGGCAGTGTGTTGAGGAGTAAAGATAAGTCAAGGCCTTTGCTATTTGTAGAGGTATCTGTAATCTTCTTTTCCAGTCCATAAATGTGCCATCCTTACCCTATGGGTTGGTGCTTAAAGGATATGGGACTTCCATGGAGCCACAAATTGGGCAAGTCCAAGAGAAATTAGAAGTTACAAAGTGTTCCAATTAATAATTAGATGACATTCCATCTCAATCATCATGAATCCAATCTGAGTTAGCATATTATATGATAAATAAAACAGACGAGGGCTGTGTCAAAGAGCAATCAATAAGAAAATGTCTTTCTCCATGAACTAGCAAAAATCCAACTTTGATATGCATTGGTCATGAATTTCCCTGAAATTGAACTTTCATGGTTTTTTATTTTTTTTTATTTTTACCTAGATTCGTTACGCCTTTGGTTTGCATTGTAATTGGAAAATTACTTAGGTGGCATCCTAAAATATTTACTCAAGTGCAATGTGAGGAGTTCCTCACAGTTGAGGCAGTGGTCCACCTTTAAGATTTTTGATTTGTGTCCCTCCCTTAACCTCAATAGACTGACCATGAATAGAACCATATGTTATTTGGGGGGTTGGGTGGGGCTTGTTATCAAAGAAATTCTGGTTGATTACTACTTTGACTAATTCACATGATTTTGGACCTATGGAAAGTTGGCACTAGCATGTTGATGTTTCTGGAACTTAAAAATGACAAACTATACATGGTTGTTACTTGTTGTTAGGTCTTAATCTATCTATAACTGTGTCACTACTGTCGGACAGGTAACTTAACCCCAACCGCAGTACTTATTTAAGATTTTGGGTAATTGGGCACGCCTGACCAATGCATATCCAACATAATGTGTTGGTAATTTATTTTTTTTTTTCTTTATTTTAATCCAATATCTAATTGCAGAGATATGGTTGACACAACACCAAAGAAGGAATTGCTTAAAAATGTACTAGTGTATCTTTACACAACACCACTGTTATGTGAATGTGGTGGTGGAAGGATGCTTTATCTTATATTCAAAATTGCAAATAATCCTGATCGTCCATTTTATAAATGTCCTCAAGGTGGTCGGCATCGAGGAGACTTCCTTTGGGTGGATGAATATTGGGCAAAGATAGAGCAAGACATAGATACTTATCTTTTTTTTTTTTACCATCTCATCCAACCGCTAACCATATCGGGACATGCATATGCACCTCCAAAGGAAAATGTGGTAACAAAATCACCGCGAGATGTGGAACAAGTGAATATTCCTTACCTTCATTTATTCTTTATGAACTTATTTGATTTTTCCTGTATGTAAGATTTAACCATTCTTTGTATTGATTAATGCAGGCTGGAACTGTTGGTAAGGATGAAACACAGAGATCTATGAATGAAGGTCATGATGTACAAGAGTTGGAAGAGCAGGTGCGAGAATTAAGAGAGGAGATATGGGGTTCGCTAGAGGTTAACCAAGGATTGCATCATGAGGTGCACAGTTTGAAAATCAAATTGGATGAAATAGATGGGTCAATCAAGTTTTTTTGTAGTTGTGTTATGGTGTTATTGGTTAGTGTATTTGTAGCAGTGTTGATTTGCAAAAATCTTTGAATGTTTGATGTAATGAACCTTATATTATTGTTTATGAAGGAATTCTTGTAGCATTCGAAGTAACACTTGTTCCTATACACCGATTAATACAAACTAGAAATCTCCTAAATCATGAATCAGGAATCAATCTTTCACATTAATAAGTAAACACAGAGCAAGTTCAAATTTTGAGTTCAATTATCAGCATCACCTGACTTACAAACATGGAGAATGGTAAGAGTGTATTTGAACTCCATGGGCCCGATCATAACATTTGCTAAGCAGTCACGAACTAAAACAATTGTTGCATCAATCTCTCCAATTTTGCAGAGCCCTTTGACAAGAGATAAGTAGGCAATTACAATGGGAACACAAGACATTTCATTTACATGCCTCCTTGAGATCTCCTATTTCTGCAAAACATGGAACATGCCTCCTTTAGTCCCAATATTTTGTAGCAAAGAAGTTTGGGCCTTGGTGGATTCGAACCACCATACCCTTGGAACATGCTCATGTTCCAAGTGCTCTACCAATTTGAGCTAAAGACCCATCAAGTAGAGATTGGAATTTACAAGTAACTTGAGACCTTGCCATAAACCTTACATCAAAGAGAATACCCAATACTAGGATCTTCATGCCTTTAGATCATACAAAGCACTACATATGGCAGCCTTGAGAATACCAAATCAGATTATCATTCATCCCCTCAAAGAGTGACACATTTTTGTTTTTGGTTTATCGTATTCAATAGATTAAGGAGTTCATTAAGATAAGCTGTGAGATGGATATTTATCAAAAAATACTGCCACGAAAATATATATTCAAAAATCATATCTCAACTTACCTTGATGAACTGATAATTCAAATAACTGATCTCTTTAAAATGAAGTAACTACAACCAATAGCTTACATGTCCTCTTTTTACTCTTATGAATACAAGTTAGGGATTTCCAAAGATGCTACTTCTTGAGGATGACTACCACTAGAAGATACTAAGAATGTTCCTCTTTTTTTCCCTTCTGTTTTTTTTTTTTTTTTTTTGGTACATTTCAAGTGTAGACAATTGGTATTAAAATTCAGCTTTTAGAAGCACTGGAGTGACGAGCAGATTTAGTATTCAATACGAAATGAGAACCTATTTGTAACTTTTCTTACTGAAAGGGACTATAGAAAGATGCAATTAATTATGGTTTTATGTGACCTTGGATTGTCAAGGTTCAGGGAACCTTTGCAAATCACTCCAGAATGGTTATACTCATTGAAGATACATGTTGAGCTGTGGCTTCAGAGACGTCTGAGAAGAATACAAGAGATTATATTTCTAACCTCTACGCTTGATATGATTATAAGAATGCCATTTTGATTTTGTATAACTAGTTTACCTTCTTTAAGAAGTAGAATTCATGGCACCTATGATACTTTTTTTTTTTTGGTAACGATGGCACCTATGATACTGCCGAAGAAGGAAGGGAAGATGACGAATCCATATCACCTATGGTACTGTAACCCTAATCGATGAACATGAAAAACTAACTGCAAATCTTACCATTAAAACCTAAATCAGACTAAACAAACAGAGAGAGAGAGAGAGAGAGAGAGAGAGAGAGAGAGAGAGAGAGAGAGCAAAGAGAGACTCTGAGACAGAGTGATAGCGCGAGAGAAAGAGAGAGAGCAAAGAGAGACTCTGAATGCCATTTTGATTTTGAATTCATGGCACCTATGATACTGCTGAAGAAAGAAGGGAAGATGACGAATCCATGTCACCTATGATACTGTAACCCTAATCGATGAACATGAAAACTGCAAAAATCTTACCATTAAAACCTAAATCGGATGATACTGCCGAAGAAGGAAGGGAAGATGACGAATCCATGTCACCTATGATACTGTAACCCTAATCGATGAACATGAAAAACTGCACAAATCTTACCATTAAAACCTAAATCATACTAAACAAAGAGAGAGAGAGAGAGCAACAGAGTGATAGCGAGAGAGAGAGAGAGATGGGAAGGAATACCTGCAATCGTTCTTTTCTCCTCGCGATACTCTGCACCTTTCCACGAAACTGAAGAATACCTCCAATCGTTCTTTTCCCCTCGCGATACTCTGCATCATTCCACGAAACTGAAGAAAACTATGTGGACTAAGTTTTCAAATCACTGCCTTGCCTGAGAAAAATAGGGTTTGAAATGATGGCTAAAATCGCAGGGATGAGACTGAGTTTCACTCTTCAAATCACTGCCTTGCCTGAGAAAAATAGGAGAGGTTGGGGATTCTAGGGTTTGAAACGATGGCTAAAATCCCCGGGATGAGATTGAGTTTCACTCTTCAGAACAGAAGTGAGAACGAAGCATTCGACAAGAGAGAGAGGGAGAGAGAGGAAGGGTATTTTGGATCGTATTTGGGATCGTATTTCTTTTTTTTAATTCGGTAATAGGTATCATATTTCACTTAAAACCGTATAATATTTTGGAATTCAATTAACGGACAAGATCTATTGATACCAATTCTATGGATAAGATTACTCCCGACAATGGATTCCCTTACCTGCACCACCAACCAGAAAACCTTTTGCCAATTTATTATATATATTTATTTACCAACTTGTTTTTTGTGGCAAACTTTTCACTTGACATCTTTGCCCTCTATTTTTGTAAAAAAAAATTACCCCTTTGAACCCTCAACTATCCTTACCCCTCTCTCTCTCTCTCTCTCTCTAAAATCTCTCTCATCCCTAAATCTCTCCATAATCTCCCTCTTTCTTCTCTAGATTTACTTTTATTCCTAACACTAATAAGATAAGCGTCATTCTTACATACTCACATTTTCTTCCCTTTTAATCTCTTATTAAAGAAAGATTTATCTATAGGAGATTAGATGTCAATCAATCTCTTTCTAATCTATAGGTTCCTAAGGCTTGATTTGGTATGATTTCTATTTCTGAAATATTTTGGTTTGATTTTGCACCTTATTTTAGAGAAATAGAAATCAAATGGAAAAGACACTCTGAAATAGCTGAGGAGTTGTCTTCTCCTTGTCCTCGGGACCCATCTTTATTTGGTTATATCCCAAAAATCCATCCATGAAGGACAAGAAGGCATGTCTAGTGGTGTTGTCTACTAGAATATCTATGTGGGGTAGCGAGAAGTCATCTTTTGGGTTTGCCTTATTAAATACTACCATATGAGTTTTCATACTAATCTAGTGACTAGGATCATCACTAGATTAGTATGAAAACTCATATGGAAATATTAAAATCCCTAAAATCCATACACATTCTTATTCTTCCATCCTTCTTTAGAATAGGAACTATGTTAGCAAACCCTTTTGGATATTCTTCCATAAAGCCTACATTGAGTTTCATGGTGACTTCTTCAGTTCTTTTATTTTTAATATTCATTCAGGTCTCATTCGCCTCAACTTTTGTTTAATAGGCTTTGCATCCGAATATAGTGATAGACAGTATTGCACTATCTTGGTGCTAATACCAGGCATGTCATCGGATGACCATGCAAAAACTTGTTTGTATTTGTTTTAATAATTCTATTAAATGTCTAAGCCTCCCCTTGTGTTAGAGAGACTCTGAGTTTGAGCTCGCAGGGTGTCTCCTTTGTTCCTATATTTATATTCTTGAATTCCTCTTCAATAGGCTGTGCTTTCTTTTGTTTTAATATTTCCATTCTTTTAAAGAAATCTAGCGGTGATTCATCTAGATCATCCTATTAGCAAAAGAAAGAATTGGAGAATTGGTATAAATGGAATCAATACTTGCATTAATGAAATTAATTACAGGTACTAACACTAATACTCAGACTATCTCACTCGGGACTCAGACTCAGACTCAGAAGAGGATAGGGAGGACAAAGACTCGGAAGATGACTCAAACTCTACCTCAGATATTCTCGCATCTGCTCCATCTGCGAAGATTAGTTTTGTCTTGGTACTCCAGTTTGGAATCATCCCTTCAGTTGGATGGATTAAGGCTTGAGGTCTTGGAGTCGTCTCTATATCTTTTTCTACCATTGCTACTCCTTCTTGGAAGAGGTTTCTCATTCCAAAGTCATCTTCTTCTCCATCTGGCCAGGCGTTATTGGAACTCGCTTCTCCAAGTTGTGCGAGCTCCAACAAATCAAAATCGCCTACAAAGATGATTTTAAAACTTAGCATTAATATTTTGGAGGAGGAGTCAAACCAAGGTTCATTGAATCCACAATAGGGGAAACTTTCCTCTTCCTTAATGAAGTACCCATGGAGAGTTTTTGGGTACAGATGAAAGGATTTTACCTTGGATTGATGGCCTTCGAAATGTGGCTTATATCTAATCTGTGATGTTCTTCGTTGGTCGATAGGTTCCAATATGGTTTCTCTTCTTTGTGGTTCTTTCCCAAACTCATGCCTGGGAAGTATTCCATTTTCTTTATCATATTTGCGATGGCTAGGTTGTTGTTAATCTCTCCCAGGAGAGAGAAATTCTTCTTTGGAGGGTCTTCCAAGTAAGTGACTAAGACAGAGGCAAAATTCGATTCCGCCGAGTGGATACTCGGGTAGTGTAGAAGTTGAATTAGGGTTTCCCTTCTCTATTCTAGCCAAGGTATATTGACAAAGTCAGGATCTGACATGATGGTGATTTCCATCCATTATGAATTTCAATTTTTGATGAAGCAAGGATGATTTTACGCCGGCTGCGTAATGCCATGGCCTTCCTAATAACATATTGAAAGCGGAAGTGATGCTCATTACTTGAAATTCCACTTGGAATTTGGTGGGTCCTACCACTACGACAGTGGCTAGCAAACCAAGAATATCCCTTCTGATATTGTAATATTGTAGGATTGGGCCCATATAGCCAGACTTGGCTGGGACCATGCAAGGTAAACCATTATTAACATTATAAATGATTCAATACCGTAAAAGCAGAAGACTTAGGTGAACAAGGTAAAACTGTTTCCATTTCTATTACATATAACTGTTCATGCTTAAGAAACTTTCATCATATATATGTTCCTTATAAATCCCCGATCAAAACATTCAATCTAGGATAATCTGGTGGCAACTAACAAGACATAAACATATACAAATTGTTAACTTAAACATAATTTACAAATCAAAGACTCATAACCATTCTTTATACATTCCCTAAGACCAAAACAAAACATGACATTTCAAAAGAAAAGACTATCAACAAAGCTCCACTGCAGTCTAGTTCTTCTATGGTTCAGCTACCGCTTTTCCTTTTTCCTTTGCACCCTGATCTGGTACAATGTACAATCAACATTAATCGTGGGGTGAGCTAAAAGGTCAATGAGAAAAGTATAATCGATCATGCAATATTGTTTACACCCTAATTTTACTCGGTCATAGTTGTAACCAACAGAAGCATGACCTGAATGTGAGTATAGAACAAGCCGGTTCATGTTGGACCAGGCTAAGCTATTATCGGTCATGACAAATAATCGGTCATGATGTACGTGGTTTGTCGTAACAGGTACAGTCGGTCAAAAGGCTGACATTAAGGCGTTTATCATCAGTCAAGGAGTTACAACCAAGCCCAATATTTCGGGAAGGTGGCCACAACCGACTGAGGAGTTATAACTGACCAATGGAACTGATTAGAAGAGTACCCACGGGAGTATAATAGAAGAATAAACACAAAGTGCAGGACCTTTTGATCAAACAACAAATTTGCACTTTTATCTTCTATTTTTTTTTCTGTTTTCTAACAATGGTGTAGTTTTAAGGTGCTTGCTTTAGCACATCCTACACTATACTGCGAGCCGCTTCATTCGAGCAATCCGAAAAAAATTTCGGCCATCATTTCCAATTGGCTTCTTGTCTCATTTATCTTCTCTTTGCTCTCTTGAATTGAAAAGTCCTTAGATTACCAAGATAGTAGTAGAATCCACAATCGCCTAAAACAAATCAGAGTAGATTTCCCTTTGTTAACAATGGTCTCTAGACCGAAGAAAATTTAAGGAAACAAATACATATCATTTATTATATATATATAAGGAAGTAAACATAATATGAATCAGGTTTTGGCATTTGATCATATCATAAATTCGTCGTTCAACATGTATAGCTTATGACATATTTTTCATAAGTTATACATGAATCAGGTTTTGGCATTTGATCATATGTAATTTTTTTCATAAATTACATGTTCTCTTTTTTATGCCCCAACACGCCTCTTAAAGCACCCTTTTTGTGCCGAAGTACCCTTTTAGTGCCGGGTCGTATCTAGGGGTGTCAATGGGTCGGGTTGGACCGGGCCTGCCTAAACCCTAACCCTGACCCTAGAGGCCTTAACCTAAACCCTGACCTTGACCCAACCCTGGCAGGGCCAAGAAACCCTCAACCCTGACCCGACCCTGCCAGGGTTTTTCCTAACCCGGCCCAGCCCGACCCGACCCTGATAGGGTTGGGCAGGGTCGGGTTGGCCCTGATTGACCCTGTCTTGACCCTGATTGATATATATCAAAAAATATATCTAAAAAAAACCTGAAAAATTCTTTAAAGAAGAAGAATAAGAGGGGAAGGAGAGAGGAAGAGAGGGACTTGTAAATTTAAATAAAAATAATTCACAAACATGTATAAATCTTGACTACAAGCTTATCTCAAGTACCTCAATTACATTTTCCTCAAGAACTCAAATTATTGAACACATGAGATAAAAAGAACAAAGCTTGGCAAAAGAATAAACATTAAAAATTCATAAATCCTAAGAGCTTAATTTATATATTGCAAGAGGCTTTAATGTTTTATCAATAGCCAATACAACAAATGCAACATTTTGACTTGAATTTAAGGGAGAGAACTATCTACCCACCATAAACAGAAGAACATATACTGTTGGTTCTGTCTATGATATTCATTTACAGAATAAAGTTCCAACTTTCAATGGCATGAAGATTTAAAAGAACAGTAGCAGGATTGTAAATGAACAGAAACTAATAGTGTATTTGGGTAGGCAAGAGTGAAAAGATAAAGAAAGGATTGTAACTAATGTGAAGGGTCACACTTGGAACAAAGCAAAATAATAGACTAAGTGGAGAATAAGGAATAAAGGGCAGGGGTATTAAGGGAAATAAAACAAATAGGGGTTTGAATTAGACTCACGATTGAAGTCTTCTTCAACCTTCGGCTAACAGAACCAGGCGGAACAGGGCTTCAATCTTCTTGAGAGATAGATCTCTCTCATCTGGAGGTCTTTTGTTCTGAAATTTTGAGAGTAGCAACCACACCCCCAAGGCCTCTCAATCCTCAATAGCATAAGCAACCAATAGGAATAAACGCAGACAGCAGCTGGGTAAAAGAAGAAAGAAGAAGGAAATCAGTGGAGGGAGGAGTGCACGCAAGGCTCATGGCAACCATCGGTTAACCCAAAAAAAATTTCATTCCAAAACTCTCAAATCTGAGTATCGGTGGATTACAATGGTATTTAAAAAAAAATAATTGAATACTCTTACTCTAAAACTGAAACAAGAAACCCTAATTAAAACATAAATAGAATTAGACTCTACTATGGACTCAACTAAACAAACTTCGGCTCAAACTCTGCTTCTTATCCAACGCCTATCTGCATCATTGTACCTTCATGTTGTACTCCCTAGTATTCTACCAGACTACCAGAGTACTCGCGAATCTCCTCTCTCTCTCTCTCTGCCAAAATCCATGAACAAACATTGTTGGAAGCAAGCCAGCAGAGAAGACGAACGTAAGAACTCGACGCAGGTAAGCAGCTTCCTTGATCTTCACTGAAGCTTGATAGCAGGGAAGGAGGAAGATGGAGGCACGATCGTCGAGCGGCGGCTTTTTGGATCTGGATAAGTGAAAAAATGAAAAGGGATTTAGATTTTAGGGTTTACTATTGGCTTTTTGTCTTTTCTTTTATAATATATACATTAATATATAATATTATATATCTATAACTAATACAGGGTCGGGTCCGGGCCGGGCCGGGCTAAGCCCGAGGTCTTATCCCGGACCCGACCCGACCCTGCCAGGGTCAGCCAAAAACTCAACCCTAACCCGCCCTTCGGATTGGTAGATCAGGGTCGGTCGGGTCCGGGCTCAGGGCGGGTTCGGGCCAGCCGGGTATTATTGACACCCCTAGTCGTATCTTGACTCTATTTTTGCATGTTCAATCATTATTTCCTTCTTTCTTTCATGCCATTCATTTGCATTTCATCATGTGTTATAATTTCATATCATAAATTTGATGGCATAGCACATAAACTTTATATCAATATAACAAACAATGCAATTGCATATTTAAAAACATTTATTAGCATGAGCATAGCTTACTCAATCAAAAACAGCATAATATTCATTCATTTAAATACACATAAACAAACTTAGTAGTCATAAGCATTAACCAATTAGTCTAGTCATAAGCATTAACCAATTAGTCTTACTCACCTCAATTCTTGAAAATTCAATCGCCTTCAAAGCACTTGATCAGCAGTCCTACATAGGGGTAGAACACCTCATTTAAATACTGTTTAAATGATCGATATTGATCCGATCCGAGAATACGAACCATGGTCACATGTGAACTTTGTTTTAAGAACACGTTTTCTCTTGTAATGAACTAATAAAATTTTGGGTTTTTTCAAATGCCCCCTTCAAATTGTCCAAACGTACAAATGTACCCTTGAACGTTTGTTAATTCCAAATGCACCTTTATTTTTCAAACTTTGTAACAATCTAGTCCAGTCCAGTAGTCTAGGACGTTAGACGTTAATTTCAGGGAATCTAGTGACCAAAATGCCTTGTGATAAAAACCCATCAAAATTAAAGAGTAAAGTGACCAAATTACCCTCATCTTTCCCAAATCGTTTAAGATTTAAAACTGAAATAGCCCCTCAATGTAAACTCTCCCAAATTTAAAAAATTGAATACCTAATAGCAGTACTTCCTCTGAGTTAATGTGCCAATAAAAATCAGTAGCAGCAATATTGATTGATTGAACAATATAGGACGGTAACTTGTTTCACTCTTCTTCTCTTTAATTCATCATGATTAAATAGCAGCAATTATACTTGGGTTTTAAAAATAACAGCAATTATACTTGGGTTCTAAGTTTCAGAAACTGATACTTGGGTTTTAAAAGTAGCAGCAATTATACTTGGGTTCTAAGTTTCAGAAACTGAGACACTCACTCTCTCTCTCTCTTACTAGTTTTTTTTTCTTTCAATTCAACTAAAGAGCTCTTTTTATATTAAAAAGAGAAACTCGTGCGTGTGAGTTTTGAGTTTCCTTTACCAAAAAAAAAAGTTTTGAATTTCATAGCACCACAAAGCCTACCACCACATCTTCTTTTTCTTCACCATCTGCCCCCAACCCTACTGGAACTATCCGTGTGACTTACCGCAACTCTACTGTAGAAATCCTAACCTCTGGTTCTCCAAATCCCCACAGAAATTCTGTTGAATGTGTAGAGGAGCTCAATGGGGATTTCAATCCTAAACTCTAGTTCTACAAGTCTGAAGTGTGTTTTCTTGTATTTCCCAAGTAGAATAGGTATTCGTTTAGGGTTTGATTTTCAGTTTCAAACTCTAAACGATTTAGGGAAGATGAGGGCAATTTGATCACTGTACTCTTTAATTTTGTTGGATTTTTATCATAAGGGCATATTAATCATTAGATTCTCTGAAACTAATGTCCTGAACTTACGGATTAGATTGTTACAAAGTTTGGAAATTAGGAGTGGATTTAAAATTAGTCAACTTTCAAGGGTGCATTTGTACGTATGCGCAATTTGAGGGGACATTTGAAAAAGACCCTAAAATTTCATTTTGCAAAGTCAGAGCGGAGAAGCGGCGGAGCCTCGTTACGATCAGGGAAGGCTGTGTTTGGTTGGATAGAAATGGACAGAAACGAAAACAAAGGAGAAAAAAATAGCAGAGAGACGAGTATGTGGTTCCGTCATTCGTGAGTGGGGTTTCGTGAAGGCCGAAGAATATGAAGATTGAAGGCTGAAGGTTTGGTGAGTTCCGTCTTCCGTGAGTAGTATTCGTGAAGGCCGAAGGTTCTGTCATCCATTGGTGGGTTTCGTGAAGGCTGAAGAACATGAAGATTGTTTATTGTTGATCTTTATCTGGATTCTGGAAGGACTGATTTGATCGACTCTTCGTGAATATCATTACTCAATCTGGTTAGTTTCTTGTTCTCATTCATTCGAATCAATATTCTCCAGATTCCCTAGCAGGCTAACACACAGACCAACTCTGGTACTGGCCCATACAACTCTTGGTGAGTATCCGTTGGTGGGTTTCTTGGGTTTTTTCTAATCTTCGTGAACCCAAATCTTCCGAGTCTCAAGAACTCTCATCAATAGTTACTAAAAGAAGAAGTTATAGGGCTTTCTTCTGCTTCTTTTTTTCTTTTGTCTATAACAAAAACCCTAGAGAGAAGAAGAAGACACAGACAGATTAGTGAGTGCCCAATAAATATGGATGAGTACCAGAACATGGATAGATTTGGAATGGAAAACGATTTCGAAGATGGGCAATGGATTGGTGGTGAGTTCTATTACAGGAAACGCAAGGAGAAGCGACAACAGACCAAGGAAGACGTCCTATTTGGTGTCTTTGCCGATAGCGATTCTGATGCCGACGATGGTTCTTCCAGGAAGCGACGGAAGGATTTCTCCAAGAAGTCTGATTTCACCAAGCCCGTGAATTTTGTTTCCACTGGTATTGTGATGCCTAATCAGGAGATTGATAAGAATGCTAAGGAAGAGAAGAATGAGGAGATGGAGATGGAATTGGAGGCAGATGAGGAGGATGGGAGCTCCTCTGGGTTGGGGCTTGGAGCAAATAATGCTGGATTAGGGTTGGGGTTTAAGTCAAATTCGGCGAAGAAAGATAGTCGAGGAGAGAATGGTGGTGGTGGTGGTGGTGGTGGTGGTGATGATGATGATGATGATTTTCTCCCCACTGCCTTTGGGAGAAAGATCAAGGAGGGTGCGCAACAGCGGGAGCGAGAGAGGGAGAAGTCCAAATTGGCTTCAAAATCTCAAGGAGGGAGGAAGGAACCACAGTTTGGTGATGTAGGGGTGTTTGAAAAGCATACGAAGGGGATTGGGTTGAAATTGCTTGAGAAGATGGGGTACAAAGGAGGAGGTTTGGGTAAGAATGAGCAAGGTATTGTTGCTCCAATCGAAGCGAAGTTGCGTCCTAAAAACATGGGAATGGGTTTTAATGATTACAAAGAGACAAAGTTGCCAGTATTGGAAGAATCAGAGGAGAAGAAATCTGTACCTGGAGTTGCTCAACCTGCAGGTCGAGCAAAAGAGAAGCTTTGGTCCAAGAAAAATCGGGGTAAGAAGAAAGAATATATTACTGCTGAAGAGTTGTTGGCAAAGAAGCAAGAGCAGGGTCTGGAGGTTGTTCAGAAGGTGCTTGATATGAGGGGACCGCAGATTCGGGTTTTAACAAATTTGGAGAACTTGAATGCTGAAGAAAAGGCTAAGGAAAATGATACACCAATGCCTGAGCTTCAACACAATATCAGATTGATTGTAGATTTAGCTGAGCTTGATATACAGAAACTGGATAGGGATTTAAGGAATGAGAGAGAGACTGCAGTGAGTTTGCAGGGGGAGAAGGAGAAGCTCCAGAAGGAGGCAATTCAGCAGAAGAAGCAATTGGATAATATGGAATACATTGCTGGCATATTGATTCGAATAGGTCAGGAGAATTCATCTGGGACTTTGACACTGGATTCGCTTGCAAAGGCATTCAGTGAGTTACAGAGGAGATATACTGATGACTACAAACTCTGCAATTTGTCATGCATTGCTTGTTCATTTGCCTTGCCTCTACTAATTAGAGTCTTACAGGGATGGGATCCACTTCAAAATCCATTGCATGGGTTGGAGGTGATGTCTTCATGGAAAGATCTGTTGCAAGGGGATGATCCCTTTGATTACTCAGATGCTGTGTCTCCCTATGTCCAGTTGGTCATGGAAGTTGTCTTTCCTGCTGTGAGAATCTCTGGGACAAATACATGGAAAGCCAGGGATCCTGAACCAATGCTGCGGTTTCTGGAATCATGGGAGAAGTTATTGCCTCGTTCAGTTCTTCAGGCCATTCTAGATAATGTTGTTATGCCAAAACTATCGGATGCTGTAGAATCATGGGATCCACGTCGGGAGACCGTGTCTATTCATGTCTGGGTGCATCCATGGCTTCCTTTGTTGGGACATAAGTTGGAGAGTTTGTATCACACAATACGGTTCAAACTGGGAAATGTACTTCATGCATGGCACCCCAGTGATGCTTCTGCTTACACAATGCTGTCTCCTTGGAAGACTGTATTTGATCCAGCCAGTTGGGAACAGCTGATTGTTCGATATATAGTTCCAAAGTTGCTGAATGTAATGCAGGAGTTCCAGGTGAACCCAGCAAATCAAAAGCTAGATCAGTTTTATTGGGTTATGTCTTGGGCATCTGCTATTCCAATTCACCACATCGTCTCGATGTTAGAAGTTGGTTTTTTTACAAAGTGGCAACAGGTTTTGTATCACTGGTTGTGCTCTAACCCTAATTTTGAAGAAGTCACACAGTGGTATTTGGGCTGGAAAGGACTTCTTCCTGCAGAATTACTTGCAAATGAGCGTGTCCGTTATCAGCTTAACATTGGGCTTGATATGATGAACCAGGCTGTTGAAGGTATGGAGGTGGTACAACCTGGAGCTAGAGAGAATATTACCTATCTTAGGGTCACAGAACAGAGACAGTTTGAGCAGCAGAAAGCAGCAGCAGCTTATGCTCAACAACAAGCTTCAGAGTTAAGCTTGAAAGAAGTCATTGAGACTTATGCACAGCAGCATGAGTTACTTTTTAAGCCTAAACCTGGTAGAATGTACAATGGTCTTCAGATCTATGGTTTTGGCAATGTAAGCATATATATGGACTCCTTAAATCAGAAGGTCTTTGCGCAAACGGAGGATGGGTGGTCATTGGTGTCTTTAGAACAGTTGCTGGATATGCACCAAAGTGCTGGTCAGAAACGGCGTTGAGTTCTATACACATGAGTCCTATTGACAATGCATCCTGAGACCCAAGGTTTGTCCTTGAAATTCCAGTTTGTCTTTAATTTCAAAGTGATGCAGCTGCATTTGTCTTTGCATGTTTAACATTCCTCCCACTAAGGAAATATTTAGTTTTCTACACCGAGAGATTTTATTACTGGGGATTAGTAATCAACTGGTTCTGAGAAAAATGAAGGGTTTTTTCTGTTCTAACTGAAATTATCGCAAGATGTTTGCTTGTTTTTTTACCTTCTGTTTCAATCATTCAGATCTGAACTTTTGTGGTGACCTTTGTCTTTTTACTTTTTAGCAATTTTTTGGATGAATAAATGCTTTAAAAAATAAAAAACCTATTTCATATCATTTGCTAACTTGCATGGACTGAAGAATATGCTCTTACCAGTTACCATTGCCAATGTGATATATCTTCAGGGTATTGCCTTTTTGCCTTCCCATTTCTTGCCTCTTATGTCTAAAGATATGGAAACAGTTCCTCATTTTTTAATTGCCCAAATGGTTTTGAACTATAGGTAGAAGGGGTGTTTGACAACCTGTAAAAGCTTTATACATGGAGAGGATCAGACATTTAATTCTTGGAGCTGAAAATTGTGGAAACTTATATTGTTAGCCACTCTCTTGAGCAAATGAAAGGAAAGAAATATGTGGTGATGGTGGGGTCAGACATTTAATTGTTGGAGCTGAAAACTGTAGAAACTGATATTAGCAACTACTTTTTGGCGCAAATAGAGGGAAAGAAACATAGGGCTTCTATGAACCGTCAAGGTTCAGCTTTATTGGTTGCTAGAAGGGCTGTCTTTAACCACCTAGAGCTGATTTGATTTACAGGCTTGGTCATGGAAATGATTTCCCAGCCATGAGATGCTGTTTCTTTTTTAAGCATGGCCTACTCCCATCAGTCTTTGAAGTTTAGTCTCAATTCAGTGGAATGTAATGAGATCTTTCTTTTAAGCTTCAACTTGTAAAGAATTCTGAAATGCTTTGAGATATCAGAAGTAAATTGAAATTTTAATTGTTGTTATTATTATTAATTTTTTTCCTGACTGGCTTACTTTGTACATTGTAACTGCTGCCATCTCTGTAATCTTACTATGTCACAATAAGGAATTAAGATTGACTACTTTTTTTATGTCAGATTTTATGGACTGTTTGTGCCCTAGAAGATGACAAAGTTGTAAACATGTATATCAGAATAAAAAGAAATATCTTATCTTTCTATTTATTATGAGGGAGTAAGACTCCCTACTTCCTTTTACGCCAAAGATTTTCTGGACCATTGGGGCCCGTGAAGATGGCAATGGGTTTAAATATGTAAAGGGGAAAAACCATGGATACAAAATTATTATTTTGGACTGTGTGATACCTTTGAAAATGACTATTTTTGTACCCTAGTAGAGCTTCTAAAAAAGTAAGCATGACCCTTATTTTGTTGGATGATTCAAAGATTTATGAATAGTTTTGGCACATTAAAGGAATCTTAATAGTGGCTACTGGCTAGAAGAGTGGTATTTACTTAAAGTGATGAGCATAGAAGTTCAGTGGCCCCCTTATAGTCAATATTGCATTAGAAATTATATCTAATATACTGAGGAACCAAGTTGGTTCGATGTTGGAGCCCATTCTTCAGAATATTCATTATACTTGTTAAGAAAGATTTTTTTCTGTAATTACTTACTAGATAACTTTGGTGATGGAAAAATTAAGATATATAACAATGAAGGGATATGCAAGTGTACATATGTTGCTATGGATGACAAGAAGCAGAGAGCAAAGACAATTGTTCTGTAATAAAGTTATGCAACTCCTTACTCTCTCGAATAGGTTTTCTGAATTGGGAGAATTAGTGGTACAATGTATAAGAAGACATTAAGACATTGTATATTGATTTTGAAAATTCTTCTGAAGGAAAAGAGTTAGGAGAAAAGAAATTGTTGCCCTAACCTTCCAACCCCACCTGACCACTACCCATTGAAAAAAAAATTCTTGTAAATTTAGATGTGTTTTATTTTCTCATGCAGGCAGGGCTCTTCTCTTGGAGTTGGAGCATCAAGTGGAGAGATTTTCCTCAGAAATGATTGTCTCTAGAATGGAGGTACCATACCCCTGGGAGTTCCTTCTCTGTATGTGTGTATTTGAGTGTGTGTGCATGGGTGTTATGATGAGAAATTGTGATGTAGAAGTTAAAAACTTTTTTTTTTTAATTTCTTCCTTTCCATCAAGTTTCAAGACAATATTATGCTGTCCAGTGTCTTCTAGGCAATATTGTGCTCTCCAGTACTTTATACTGGGTGAAATTCTGAATAAGTTGGTTCCCACATCATCTTCCTCTTGGAGAGGAGTTCTAATTCATAATCAATCTTGGCCTGTAGGAATTTTTTTTTAGGGGCTGGGGTTGTTAACCTCTTTTGGTTATGGAAAATGAATTTCCAATTAGGCTGAAATATGAATTCTATGTGGATTCACTGTTTTTTTATTAGCACCCAACAACTTTCAGATTTCTTAGTTTAGGTCAGGAGTGCTTAAGATTAGGGATTTTTTTTTCCAATAGTTGGATTTGTTGGATAGTTGATAATGGAAATGTTAGTGTGGCTTGACCCTTGGATCCCTTCTTTGCCAGAAAGTGAGTTTAGTTGCTCTTGCCCAACTCTGTCACTTATTTGATCTTTCTTTCCCTTGGAAGTGGCTTGGAATTTTCTAAAAAATTTGGTTGTCAAATTACGTAAATGAGGATTCAGTTTTTTATCTTCAGAGAATTTTGGTTCTTTCTCCTTTAAAAGTGCTTGCAGTTTTTTTCATTTACACCTATACAGATATGCTAACAACAAATATGTTATTAGATAGAGTTGAATGGTGAGACAGTATCCATGTAGCCGACCCTGTTTAGTTGAAACAAGGCTTAGTTAAGTTGAATTTAAAGTTGCTGATCTGTCTGTAAAACATGGAAAAGGATTTAGAAAGCATATTCCTTTCTTGGAGCTCTCATTTACCTTTAGAAGTGCTGTAATGATGCCGTTGCGACTATAGAGCTTTAGAAACTTAGATGCCTCTAGAAGATATCACCTGTCCATTGTGTGGCTGTGGAGAAGAACCAATATTTTATGTTCTCTTTTACTGCAATTTTCCTTCTCAGATCTGGTGTCCTTATAGACTTCAGTTGTCTTCCTGCTTCGGACTTCTTTCCTTTATTGTCTTGATTGAGTTAACATGGGAGAAGGACATTGGTGGCGGTGTTTGTCTTAAATGTGGTGATGTTTCAAAGCGGCAAAGATTGACTCATAGTGTTAAATATTCAAACTTGGTCACCTCCAGAAGGCTCAGCTTTAAAAAAATAACTGGAGGTGGGAGCTACAGGGATTAGAATGCAGGTTCTTGGATTGTAATTAGAAAGACATGAGGGTTTTGTTTGGCAGCCAAAGGACTGTAATTATCATAACAAATATGCTGATAAAATAGTGATTGTTGATCATGTGGCTTCTGCAGCAAAACTTTGACTCACAGACATAGTCTTTACTCTCTTTAGATGTTTTAGATGCTTCTTTACAACATAAGTGAAACATGTATGTTCAAAATAAGTTTTTGAGTCACAAAGTATAGTTGAGTATATGGTGCATATAAGACTACCAGTTTTCAATTTTGTTCAAACTTGCATTCATTTTTGCTATTTTCATTGGACCCGATATTCCTACACAAACATTAATGGATCTTCGTAACTGGCACCTAGATATACCACGTGGTAGGTGAAATAGGGCTGATTTTTTGTGGATAGGTAGATCCAAGGTCCCCTCCCCAACATGTCACCTTCAGAAGGCTCAACTTTAAAAAATAACTGGAAGAGGAACCTATAGAGGTTTATCTTGTACATGCCCCCTCAAGACCGGCGGAGGGGAACCTACGGTGGTCTCACCTTTGAGTAGTTGGAAGCGTGCCTGTAACAATCCTGTAGTTAATATATCCGCCACTTGATCATTGGTAAAAATAAATTACACGCTCAGTTGTTTGGAGGCCACCATCTCTCATACAAAATGGAAGTAAATTTCTCTGTGCTTGGTACAACAATGGAAAATGGGATTCAAAGGCAAGTATGTAGCTCCTATATAGTCACACCAGATTGTAGGAGTAGGAGCCGTACACATAGCCGAGGGGATTGTAACCACGAAGGAGAGGAAGGAACTGTGCTGTCCTCGTCAAGATTCTGAGCTAGTTGAGGGGAGACATTCAGAGCTACGATTGAAGAAGATGAACCGATCTCTGAGACAGAGCTACCGTCTATCGAAGAAGACTATATGTTGCAGAGAAAACTCAGGACTCGTGTGACTGATACCATGTACAGACAATTCATTAGTTGAATTTTTTTTTCTCCCTTTCTCTTCTGGTGGAAATTCGACAAAAGATTGGACAAACTTTCTATGGATTATCGCTTGTGTAACTGTTCACCCTTTAAATTGCTACATAGAGGACTTCATGGCCTGTCTTCAGAGTACTTGTATCTTCATAAGGAATTATGCACTTTAACTTCAATCTCCTTTGTTCTTGCAATCATTTATACATTTTGCTCCTCATGTTTTCATTGTGAAATATTTACTCGGATTTGCTTTATATATATATGGAAGGTTGAGACTTTGACTCTCCTATCCCCCGTCCATTTTGAAATAGTGAAATAGTAATAATAGTATAGTAAACTAGTAATAAGTGTGGCATGGTGGACCTCTTTCCTGGCCCCTTTGGGTGGTGTTTGGCCCCCAGTGTAGGACCTAGCACCAAAAAAAAAGAAGAAAAAAAAAACATAGGAAAAAGAGTTGAGGTAGGGGAGTTTGAGCAAGTATGGGCCATGTATAGGGGAGAGAATGCTGCCCCCTACCCCCTAGACACGGGTGCAAAATGGCCACATCACCCCTATGGAAAGGTTGAAATCCCGCCCCTTGTGATGCTTGTGCGCTTACAGTTGACATGAGCTATTAAAAAAAAAGTCTCCATTACTTTAATTCCTTTAATTGACTTAAATTTCAGAAACTTATGTAAAATCAACACACAAAACTAAATGGTTGAATCAAATTGAGTAATTGGGTACAAAGAATCAAAGATATTAAAAGAATGAAAGAAACACTAGGATCTTTTCAGTAGTAATACATGATTTGTCATCTACGGTATTACATCTTCAAAACAGTAAAATGGACAAAATCTTCAGCAACACAATCAGCCTAAGAAATGAATTCTTTCGTTTCAAAGTTAGAACTCAAAAAGCAGCGATGACTTGAAATAGAATTTGACTAATTGGGTACAAAGAATCTTGTGCATAGTTTAGAGAAACCGATCTCAAACCCTTTTGTGTCTATCTCTCTTTCTTTCTCTCCCTTTTTTTTTTTGGAATAAAGCTGAACAAAGAAGAAGATGGAAGAAGAATCGAGAAATGGGGAAGAATATGGTGTTGTGACTGTTGTCCCCTGGCTCAGGGGTAATATTAGAATAACACATACATAAGGGCATTTTGGAGTTTAACTGAATATATTAAGGGTGATGTCATCACATAATAGCGTTTTTTCACGGAATGGATACGGTTGATAGAATCTTTTGATTTCAAGGGAGGGGAGAGCTATTATTCAATATACAGGGGTGGGGCTTGTCAATCGGGCATAATCGAGGGGAGGGGGAATAATTTACTCATTATTTTTTGTTGTTTCATGAATTGTCAGAGCTCATTCAGTTAGTATTCTGATGTCTAAAGTTTCTGTTAATTTATCATGAAAAGGCATGCATTTGTTATGATCCACATATATACAAAACCACCATGCATTGTTGGCATGATTCTTGATTATAACAACTCATAGTCCAAAGTACTCACACTACACCGTTTTTCTTCTTTTCTTTCTCAACTTAGATTTATATTTTTAGAATATGAGAAAAAATTATAATAATGAAGCTTCAAATGATCAGACTGAGATATTGGAGAAAATCATAGAATTTATCAGGTAAGTGCACATTTATCATAGACTTTTAAGTAGAAGCATTATCTGGTATTACTGCATTTGTTATGATCCACATATATACAAAACCACCATGCATTGTTGGCATGATTCTTGATTATAACAACTCATAGTCCAAAGTACTCACACTACACTTTTTCTTCTTTCTTTCTCAACTTAGATTTATATTTTTAGAATATGAGAAAAATTATAATAATGAAGCTTTAAATGATCAGACTGAGATATTGAGAAAATCATAGAATTTATCAGGTAAGTGCACATTTATCTGGTATTACAACTTAGAGTGGGATGTGCTTTCCATCAGAGAGCGAGCAGGTGGGTTTGTGTACAACGTGCAGTAATGGGTTGTTAATACTTGCATCACTATCTTCTGCGTTGGATCTAAACCTTCTAGTCGAGAAACTCAGATGCTTCTCTCTGTGGCAACTTGATGTTGTCTGGATGTTTTTTTCCTTCCAAAAATTGATGTTGATATAAATGTATGGAGCAAACTACGGACTCTCCCCTGAACTATTTGACAATTTAAAGAACCTCTCTGTCAGCCGACCTTCTCGGACCTCCCCCTACTTTTCAAATTGGGCTCGTTAATGGTGTTAATAATTAACTGATTGACAATGCCCTTGCTCAAAAGACAACAATAGCACCTTCTCCTCTTCTTCTTTGTCCTCACTGCAAACCTTGAACCTAGATGAGATGCAGCTTCACTCTTCTCACCTCCCAAAACCCACCTCCTCACATCCTTCTGGTGTTAATACTTAACCTGATGTGACTCAAAATTTCCTTACTGCCAAACCCCGGAGACAACAACAACGCACCTTTTCCCATTTTTCTTCTTCTTCCTCCTCTTCTCTCCAAAACCCACCTTCGCAGCATCTTTATCACATCAGTCCCACATGGAAAACCTAGATAAAAAGGCGCTTACGTTTTCAAAATTTGTGCCTTCAATTTGATGTCTTGCAAAGAAGTTTTGCTCAGTACATCATTGAAGAATAATATATTCATTCTAACCATTCGAAATTCTACAAAACAGAGTTTCAGAAGTCAGACCATAAATTATTAGTAATTTCCATTCTTCCCAAATTGAAGCCGATCATCCAAGAGGGTTCATTCCAGATTTGCAGGATCTTCAGAACATTTGGGGTAGGTCTGGTCAATTTCAGTTCCGCACTTTGCTTCACATCAAACCCATCAACATAGAACTTTGCACAATTTCCAGACATGAAATATGAACTCCCATGGCCACATTGATAAGCAGATTTCTCAACTTATGCAGTAGAAACCTTTGTCCGAGCAAGAGGTTCCCTTATTGTTTTAGACTTCTCCTGCCATTTCCTTTTCAAATCCAATCTGTTTGTCTGATGGAAAAAAAAAATTTGACTTTTTTCCCCGCCAAATGTTCGGTGTATTATTCTTAATTGTTGTTTGAGCTGGTTTGATTCGTGTCTTTCTCAGCGGATCTCCGTGATATGTGAGGATTTGAGTGTCTCCATCTGGAAACATGATTTTGTTTGTTCATTTTGCTTTCGTCTATTAGTGATCTAGGATTTGAGTTCAGTTAGGGTTTTCTCTGGTGATCTGGGAGTGCAATTTGATGAGATCGTGGGTTTGTTGCCCTAGATTTGTTCTGTAAGTGAATCTAATTCGCCCTAGATCGTGGGTCCATTTGAAGTTCTGTACAGTAAAAACTGGTCCAATAATCATCACACTTTAAGAAGCATTTACTTCTTCTCTTCAAGAAAAAAAGTGTTAGAGAGAGAGAGAAGTTTAATACGTTTCTCAGGTGGAGGAGGGTGGGGATTGTGACCGGCGTGGATGGGGTTGCAGAGGGGTGGGAGCAAGTGGGTTTGCAGGAGGAAGAAGAAGAAGGGAAAGAGTGTAAGGGCAATAGGGTAACTTCCTATAGGTAAAAAAGTTATTATTTGCAATTTTTTTAAGTTTTTCAAATTTATCCGTTACCTAGCGTTGGGCTAGTAGGGGAGGTCTGAGTATTTGTCAGAAGGGCAGGGGAGGTCTGAGTAATTCCTTCATTGACTGGTGTCCATTCCTTCATTGACTCTATGAATTTTTTTAATCAGAGAGTAAGACACTAAATTAACATGGAGGCTTCTTTAGTTTTCTTATAACAATTCTCATTAAGTTAAAGCATGTAAAGGTCTATATCCTTGAGGAAGTTTTTGGGTTGTATGATTTTTTCATGCTAGTAGTACTTGTTACTGTTTTGAAATCTTCATCTTTGTGATGATTGTCATTTGTATGGATACATTTCATTGTCCTATCTTGTACATTCATTTTCAGTTTCTTGGAAGCATTGATTTCCAGCCTTTTATTGTAATAAGCAAAATGGAGGCTAAATTATAATATCAATTTGTTAAACTGGATTCGATGATATTTAAGTGGTAGTGATATTTCATTTCTTATATGAATATTTTGAAAGTGGCAGTATTTCATTTTCCAGAAACACATCTCACTTGAATACTGCTTTGGTCATAGAGATTGGATCCTTTGATGCTTCAAATGAGTGATAATAGATCAGACCTCAAATCGGAAAATAAAAAGGAACGAGGTTCTTGTACAAGTAATGTTTAGGATTTAAGTAGTCATTCTGACAAGCAAAGTTCTTCATTGAGATTACTGGAGGAAATTCCATTTTCTGAATAGGAAAATGTTTTTAGATGGTAAATGTAGGTTAAGGTGCATCAAGTTGTATAGCTGTGTGTAATCTGAATATCCTGCTGTAATGGGACAATTTGCAGAGTAGGTCCTATCTGACCAGTAGTTTTGCATTGCCTTGATTGCAAATCATAGAGGGGGGGACCAGGATGTTCAGTCAAATTATTGGAGAGATCTTTCTCGAGTGGCATATTAGATGGAAAGAATTTATAAACACATAACAATGAGTTTTAAAAATATCATGGGATCATATGAGACCAGAGCACAGTGATATTCTTTATCATGTTTTTGGGGGTAGGATGTCTAGTGTCAGTCCTTCCACCATTCTATGGATGTAGTGCTCGGAAGTAACCAGTAAGATCCAAATCCATAATCTCTAATAGATTTCTCTCTTGTTGCAAAAACTCAGAGGTCACAAGTATATGCAGAATGAAGTATGAGCATGGGTTACCAGCATGATCAGTCAAACTACGCAATTAAAACATAGGCTGCTTTTGTAAACCGAATTCACAATCTACAAGACTTTGTAAAATTTCAATTTAGCTGTTAATTGCATTTGAAAAACAATTTAGAACCCTCTTGGCTTTATTCTGTTTATAACAAATGCTTCTAATATCATAAACAAGATATATTTGCGTCTATAACTATTCATAGAAGAGTGGTTGAACTAGCCTCGTGAATCTAATCTTCTCTAGTAAACTTGAAACAATCCCATTTCCAACAAGTTGGATCTCTACTTCTTGTAAACTGAATTTTCTGCTTGTATTATCGATGCCATTACAATTCTCTCATCATTTGGCTTGTTCGCTCAACTGCAGATTTATTTCAAAGTTCTCCCCCATAAGTAGTGATAGCCCTGTAATATCTGCAGTGCCAAGCTCTCATTTTTTGTCAAGACTCACTCTTACTGTTTATTCTTATTCAATTTCATCCCTTTAATATCCAACTGATACCTGCTCAACCCATTAATTTGTTTCACACCCATTAAACTCACCTTTATTAAAACCCACTTTTCACTCACTGCATATTCCCCATTCATCACTTCTGATCTTACACTTACCTCATTCCCTGCAACCTCACCATAAAATCTAACAAAAGTCCAATTCCCTCCCTCGCCTCCCATCTCTACCTCTTCTCCATCCTCCAAGAAAAATTCTCCAATAGTATTGCCACCACTACTGTCAATGGCCAGTACCAGCTGGAACATCTAAAGAGAGTAAAGACTATGTCTGTTAGTCGAAGTTTTGCTGCAGAAGCCACAGGATCAGCAATCACTGTTTTATCAGCATGTTTTTATGCTATTTACAGTCCTTTGGCGGCCAAACAAAACCCTCGTGTCCTTTTAATTACAATCCAAGAACCTCCATTCTAATCCCTGTAGCTCCCACCTCCAGTTAATTTTTAAAGCTGAGCCCTCTGGAGGCGACAAAGTCTGAACATTTAATACTCTTGAGTCGATCTTTGCCGCTTTGAAACACCACCACATTTAAGCTTAATAGAAACTCTGAGAGATCATGACAAACACTGCCACCAACTTCCTTCTCCCATGTTAACTCAATCAAGACAATAAAGGAAAGAAGTCCAAAGCAGGAAGACAACTGGATTCTACTAGGAATGCAACACATGCCAGATCTAAGAAGGAAAATTGCAGTAAAAGAGAACATACAATATTGGTTCTTCTACACAGCCACGCAATGGACAGGTGACATCTTTCAGAGGCATCTAAGTTTCTAAAGGTCCATAATAGCAACGGCATCATTACAGCACTTCTAAAGGAAAATGAGAGCTCCATGCATGGAATGAGCCTTCCTGATCCTTTTCCATGTTATACAGACAGATCAACATCTTTAAATTCAACTCAACTAAGCCTTGTACCAACTAAACGGGGTCCGCTACATGGATACTGATTCACCATTCAACTCTATTTAATGACATATTTGTTGGTAGCATTTGTATAGGTGTAAATGAAAAAACTGCAAGCACTTTTAAAAGAGAAGAACCAGAATTCTTTGAAGATAGAAAACTGAAACCTCATTTATGTAATTTGACAACCTAATTTTTTTGAAAATTCCAAGCCACTTCCAAGGGAAAGAAAGATCAAATGAGTGACAGCTGGGCAAGAGCAACTCTACTTACTTTCTGGCAAAGAAGGGACCCAAGGGTCAAGCCTGCACCAACATTTTCCATTATCAACTATCCAACAAATCTAACTATTGGGGAAAAAAAAAACCCTAATCTTAAGCACTCCTGAGCTAACTAAGAAATCTGAAACTTGTTGGATGCTAATAAAAAAAACTGTGAATGGAAATTCATTTTCCATAACCAAAAGAGGTTAAGGCCCCCACACTCCCCCCCTCCCCCCCCCCCCCCCCACCAAAAAAAAATGAAAAAAATTCCTACAGGCTAAGATTGAAGATGGATTACAACTCCTCTCCAAGAGGAAGATGATGTGGGAACCAACATATTCAGAATTTCACCCAGTAGGAACTCACTGGAGAGCATAATATTGTCTTGAAACTTAATGGAAAAGAATAAGATTAAAAAAAAAAAGTTTTTAACTTCTACATCAGAATTTCTCATCATAACACCCACGCACACATACAGAGAAAGAACTCCCAGGGGTATTGTACCTCCCTCCGTTCTAGAGAATCATTTCTGAGTTGCATAACTCTATTACAGAACAATTGTCTTTGCTCTGTGCTTCTTGTCTTCCATAGCAACTTATGTATGCTTGCATATCCCTTCATTGTTAAATATCTTAATTTTTCTATCACAAAAGCTATCCAGTAAGTAATTAAAAAATGTATATATCTGTCTTAATGGCCCTTACACTTGTTACTTGCATTTCCTGATAACAAGTATAAAAGCCATCAAGATAGACTTCCAATTAAAAGATGTTTTCTGAATGAAGAACAGAGGGGCCAATAAGACATTCTTGACTTACAGAATGAATATTCTGAACAATGGGCTCCAACATTGAACCAACTTGTTTCCTCAAAATATTAGATATAATTTTCTAATACAATTTTGATTATAAGGGTTCGTCACTTTAAGTAAATACCACTCTTCTAGCCAGTTGCCACTATTAAGATTCTTTTAATCAACAATCTTTGAATCAACCAAAAAATAAGGGTCATGCTTACTTTTTTAGGAGCTCTACTAGGGTACAAAAGTAATCATTTTCAAAGGCATCACACAGTCCAAAATAATAATTGATCCAACTATCCATTAACTGGCCCTTGCTAAGCTCTTTTTTTTTTATAGAACTTCATGAGAACCTTGCTAAGCCCAATTCACTGCAAATTAATTCTCTAAAATACTTAGATACTGACATTCTGGAGTAGTTCCAGGTAAGGAATTGACAAGGTCTAATACTACAATGATTCACATGAATGTTATGCTGGAGTCATTCCATTTACAAGTGGGATCATCAATCCCTCTACCCAAAATATTTTGGGAGAGACATTGTTGGGAGGTTGGGTTCTGTAGAACAAATTTCGATGAAAGAAGATCCAGAGCTAGCCATTCAGATATGCCTGAAGAACTGTGCCACAGGCTCTGCAAAGAAAACACAGCCTTCAGAAAGGGTTTTTGACCCTAAGCCATTCTCCCCCCCCACCCCCACCCCCACCCCAAATAGCTAAATATTGTCCTGAAACTTTTCATTTCAACTTGATCTGATTCAACAACAACAACAACAACAAAGTCAACCTTATCCCAAGTTAATGGAGTCGGCTACATGTATCCAAACAAAACAAAATAGAGAAAACAAAGTTATACTCAAAAAAAAAGGTGAAGAAAAGATGGGGGAAGAGGAATGGGGAAAGAGATGAGAAATGACAAAATAAAAAAACAAATGGAAGATGGGAAATAAATAGAAAGATGAAAGATAGTAAGAGTTAAAAGGCACAGCCCAACATATCAAGATAATCTCAGCTAAATGGGGTCTGCGACATGGATCCTTGCCCTCCAATAGGCTCTGTCCGAGGTCATACTTGGGATCCTTGATCTGATTCTTACTCTTTTAGCAATGCATTATGTTGGGAAAATGTTCTTTTTGAAAATCTCACTTGTCAGATTCCATTTTGCTACACACCATCCTTTGCAAGGAATTGTGATGGCAGACATGACCATTGCAGAATATCATGGAAAATGGACACTAGTCTGTTATTGCTGCATTATAGCAGTAACAAGCCTTATGTGCAACTAAAAGAATGAAATTGCATATCTGGATCTTCTCTTTTCATAGATTGTCATTCTTTTTATAACCAATATGTGGAGTCTTTAAAATGTTTGTGAAAGTTTACATATTGGAGTTGCTGAGATACATCACTGGGGAGCAGACATAAATTCCCATATTTAAAATATCTGGGCCTTTAGATAAATACATTAACCATTTATCATTGCACCCCTCGTATGTCCATCTTAGTTTTTGGAGTTTGATAATTCAAACTGCCAAGAATTGGTTTCAGTTTTGTCTTGAATCAGGTGAGATTGATTGTATCATGGGAATTTTCTCTTGTTTTGTTTCCATATCCTATTCCCACCATCACAGGGAACCTTCATATCCCATTAATCATGAAAAATACTCATTTTGTTTGGAGCCTAAAATGCTGTTTAATGTTAAATCTAGCCCTCATTACTAAGCTTGTTTTGGGAAATGAAAATTGTAGGAGTTGAAAGACTTATGTTCCAAATTTTGGAAAATTATTTTCCTTTTCGCAAAGAAAGAGGATGGAGAGACATGCTCCTAATTTTGTGATATATATATTGCTGAAACCCAATGATGCAAAACTGGGTTTCATGGTGATTTATTTGTCTTAAATACCATTGGAGGGACAAATTTTTTAGGGGAAAGTATTGGTGCACTGGAGATTATTCCATCTACTCCGTCAAATAAGGGTGATAAGGGTATTCATGTCATTTCGGATGCCGGTTGTGTATAGAAACTTTTGAAAATACACTTAACTAAAGAGAGAACAAAGTACGTCTTTCACATCCTCACATACCAGTACCGCTGCCAATGCATCCTTCTTATTTTAGCTAAATGTCTTAGCAATCCCATTGCAGTATTTTTTATTTTTTTTTGTAAGGATGAAATTTACTAATTAGGAAAATGCGTACAGCCAATGACATCAGACCTGCAAAGGTCATGAAGCCATGGAGTGGAACGTGGCCAATCTGTCAGACACATGATAGATAGGGCCTTCCTTGCCAGGGCATCTACAACATGATTGATAGCCCTTGGTACATACAGAAAAGAAATAGAAACAAAGGAACTAGCCAGAGTGTTGATATCAGTGATAATTGCTGCAGAGTCAAGTTGGGGTGCTTTGTGAGGATCTATATAGCTTAGGGCTTTCTTGCTGTCGGATTCAACCTGTAGATGAGTGAAGCCCGACTGTAAAGCTTGGGATAAAGCCAACCTGATAGCGAGTGTCTCTCCTTGAATGGCCGAATTGAAGAATTGTGGAAGCAACACAGCTTTGCACAGAGTGCCTTCATGACTCTTGAAGATAACCCCAAGTCCTCCTTTACTTCTATCAAGTGGTACAACAGCATCACAGTTTACCTCCATATAACCTAATGATGGGGGATTCCATCGAGCCGGAACCGAGGGTGTATGAGCAGCAGATGGCAGTTTAGTAGTTAGGGTAGGATAGTTTGCAGACTGGAACTCATGATAAGCCTTCTCAGCAGCTGAAACGACCTCAAGCACAGTCCAATCCTTACTTTGGAAAGATTTGATTACCTCCTTCGACGCCGTCCACACTTCTACTGATTGGAATCCCATATACAAGCTTGTTTTGACCCCTTGAAGAAAATAAACTTATTTTGATACCAAATTGGTGATGCCCAGCCTGCTTCATTAGTACAAGGGTCAAAATCTCCCAGCACATATAACCATTGGGGACTGTGGTAGGAAGATCCAAAGTGTCAAACATGCTAACAGGCAACAGCCCAACAAAGGATAATATTATGAGTCTGAGATCACAACAAAACCATTAACTTTGATATTAAAGGGTTTCAGTTTGACTCCTTGGAAGACAATTTGATTACGATGAATCCATACAAAAATATAAATAGATTGTAAAAATACTAAGGAATGACCGGATATTATTAGTCGAGAAGAGAATGCTATAAATCAGAGAGACAGAGACACACAAAGATGAAGAAGAGAAGCACCAGTCAACCAGTCAACAAACCCCCTCGCAGCCCACGGTTTTCACGGTTTTTTAGAGAAATTACAATATAAAAAGAGATGCCAAATTGTTTCTTTTTTACTATTACAAAAAACACAAGTTTTGTGAATGTACATCCTAAATTTAAGAATTTTTTCTGCCTAAGATGTGGTAAAATACCAGTAATCAACTGTCTTTGCATTGACATGTTCGTCAAGTCCCCACCTATTATTTGATTCACAAATCTAAGTAAACTATGATGTAATTAAAACAAGAAATTATCAAAAAAAAAAAACACTTAAAAGGTAATTGTATTCCATCTATATTAGCAATGTTTGGTCTTCATTTGAATAGCTCCACAGTAATGGAACAAGATTTTAATGTCTCAACAGATCATAGGAATGTAGTGAACATAGAACTTTTGTCAGACCACAAGAAGTGGGTCACCCAAAAGAGCTGTGAAGTTTGTATTTAGTGATTCATTTTGGTCCTCCCTTCACATCATCTTTTTTTTCTTGAATGAGAACATGACATCATCTTGACACTAAAATCCACCAACACTTCATCATATTCAAAAAGAGTTGTGAAGTTTGTATTTAGTAATCCATTTTGGTCCCTTCACATCATCTTTGATACTAAAACCCACCAACACTTGTATCATCCTCAAAAAGATTGCAGTTTTAATAAGACAACACCAGTACTGCTGTATTATGAAAGCAAAGAACTTATTACTTAATAAACACATTAAAAAGATGTCTTCCTAGTAGTAATTGCACATACTAGTCAGCAATATGTACAAACAGTCAGATTAACTTCCCATTATGTAGGAAAAGCCCACTATAAATGAAACAAGAATAAAAAGCAGAGATCTATTTGGGATCTACAATTTTCAAAAGGGAATCAAAGGATAAAAGAAAAAAATTTACTTTATACCATCTATATATGACACTTCCTTCTATTTCTTCTTACAAGCATAGGTGATTGTGATTACTACTTAACTATCTTAATGACTACAGAGTATAGGCTGTTAAATTGTCCCATTTTGGGGCATTCATATCTTCAGTTACAGACTTGGCCGAAGGGTCAGAGAAACACAGATACCATCTCTTGTAGATTGGATTGGATTTCAAAACTCAGTGATGCTCCAGAATCAGCAAAACATGAGAACCTATATCTACTTAGGTAGATGGCCATCACAGCATGTTTGTTCTACTTGGAAGGTAAGAAACATCTTCCACTAACATTTATCTGGAATTAGTGATATTCCATGGAAATAAGATTTTGGTTGAACCATATAGACAGCAGTTACATTGATAGCATGCCACACAAGATGGTTAACCACATGGTTGTGCAAACAATTTTGGAAGATTACAGAGGACATAATGTTAACCAAAAATAGCTAAAATAACTCATCTGATCCATAGAGATGCCACAGTTCAAGTATAGCCCAAAGTATTTTGGAAGCCAATTCACAAGAAGTAGCAAGCTTATTAAGTGAGTGTTACAAAATACTATGACAACAGTTAAAAGTTTGATCATGCTCTGTATAATCATATTAGCGAAACCTCTAATGAAGTTGAACACAAATTAAATAGACGGATTAATATTTCTGGTAACAAAGTGTACATGGAAGCACTCCTGGCTCAGAGATGCCAAAGCTTATCTGGTCCTTTAAAATATAAACAACCAAACAAGAAGTAAAAGCATATACAGAAAAGCCTATAGAAAGAAGACCCCCAGCCCGACAAGCTAAATTAATGCCCCCAGATTTACAAAACTAAGTCAACCTACTTCAGGTGCCAACACCACTGTTGCTATGCAGTTTTCTCACTGATTCCAGCCATTTTACCTCAACTTAGGCCTCTTGGAAGGACCGCCTCTATCAGGGATCCGACTCTTACCAAAAGCCTTCATCTTCCTTCTCTTCCTCTCCTCCTCACTATCAGATTCATCCCCTTTTTCCCTGTCCGCATTGCTTGCCTCCCTCTCCAGCTCCTCCCATGTTTTCCCCTCCTCCTCCTCCGAGAATTCCTCAGAATCCTCCTCCTCCTCTTCCTCTGACTCCACCAGCGACTCGCTACCATTGTCCTCATCATCAGAACCCGAGTCAGACTGCACATCTGATGGCTCATATCCTTGGTCAGATTCCTCTGTTTTCTCTGAATCTGAGTCAGACGCTTCCAAGTTAAGGAACTCCCACCCCCCTTCCTCTATAAACGCCTGAGGGTCATCGGTGATTCTCTTCAATATTGGTGGCCAGTTCAAATTCATCCTGCTCTCATAGTACTTGATGTCTGCTGCGTCAAGCCACTCTTTGATGCTTTCAAGCGATGAAGATGGAATCGAATCAATCCGAAGGACACTTTTCTTGAAGTCCTTGAATACAATTGCCATGTCAAGGCTCTTCTGTCCAAGCCCGACTCTCTCTAGGTTCACTATCTCAATCTCACTCAATGTAACCACCATAAAAGGTGTCTCTATCAACTCGACCAGACAGCTTGCAGTTGGAACAATAAAAGCCGATGACTTGTAGGGAACACCATGGAAGCCGAGATCTCTGAGAGGCTGGTCAAACTCAAGTTCAAATCCCTTGAACTGGGGTTGTTCCCACAGCTCGTTCACCCTGTTGACAAAGTTCTGGAAGTCAATGTTGATCCTGTTCTTCCGATCCCTTTCCCGCTGTTCCTCCACAATCTCATCAGGATCATTGGCAGATCTCCTCCCACCGCCCAGCGTCTGGACCACATCCATTACTTCAACATAGAACTGGACATCCTTGGTCTTCTTGGTCCCTACCATAATGTGGTTGTGCAGGTGGAAGTGCACTAAGGTGATCATCTCCTTCTCAGCAGGCTGGAAGAATGCATGCTTGATGTTACCATACATGACGTCAACACGCTCATCGTGTCTTGATGTAGAATATCGTAACCCATTTACATGGGCCTCTAAAGTACCAGGAAGCTTTCTTCCCCGACCTCCAAAAGTTGGACGGATCCAGAGGTCTAGCAACCTTATTGGCTTGAATTTACCCCCTGTTAATTGGAGCTTCTCCTGAGTAACCAAGGTGGCCCTCTCAGCTCTTTCTGACTCTCTTGATGCAACCTGCCGCCGGAGGGTCTTAATCTGCTGCACCATTTCACTAATATGTCTTGAGTCCTTGGAGCGGAACAAGACCTCCTTCAAATAGATAGACCCTTGGAATTTCAGAGAGTTTGCGTCATGGGAACTGAATGGGGTTCCTGGAACATTAAAAATTATACGGATAAACCAAGACCTATTACTGTCTTGTTGGCTGTTCACACTTTTGACGGTGGCAACATGGAAAGGAACCATGATTCCATGAACTGGGAAGAGTATGGCTTCGTTCTTCTGGTCAATCTGAATCATCAATTCCTTGGAAGGAGGGATATCATTGACACTCTTATATGCAATAAGATCACCCAAAGCTCTCCCTGCACCATGAGCATCCCCTGTCACAGTCCCACCCCCTGCCAGCCTCCTCGCAGTTTCTTCATTCTTTTGGCGGGCAAGCTCTGCCTGGTGCTGCTTCCGTTGCTCCTCTTTCGACGTTTCATTGCCAACAGACCTGAGTTGTGCCTTCGACAAAAAGGGCTCTTTGCCATTGGCTTCAGCTTTGGATTTTGGTTTCTCTTCTTCGTCCTCCTCATCTTCATTGAAAGAGTAAGCCACATCCTTGACAGCCTTAGAGCTGATAGAAGTCAAAACTTCTGGTTTCTTCTCATTGACAATAACCGTATCAGCAAGCAACAATGAGAATTTGTGTGTCTTAGGATTATTTGTCTGCGCTTGCAAATTTTGAAATCCAAGTGAAACATTGAAAATCATTCCTGCCTTCAATTCCCGGTCATTCTTGGCATTAAGACTCAATCCTGATTCACGGAACTCAAGACCAATACCTGTACCAGCAGATTTAGTCAGATTTGCAGCTAATTCAGGAGCATCCTTCTCAACAACTGATAGGGCTGCTTGGTAGGCAGCACTGGCCTTGTTCCCTGGTTTTAATGCACTGATTGCAGCCTCATGAGCCTTAAGGAGAACCTCATAAGCCTTGCTTTGCACTGTATTTGCATCAATCAGAAAAGTCCTGGCAAGATTAGAGCAGTAACTGTTATAGCGAGACCCAATTGCGCATATGATCACACTTGTGGAATCATAGTAGAGATTCTCATCATTACTTGAAGCACTTGGCTTTAGATCAAACTCTCCTCCACTCTGAAAGATTGGAGGGTAACAAATATCAACATTTTCTGCCTTGAGCTTTAGCTTAATCCTTGCAGGATCCAGAATTACCTTCTCAGTTTCATCCATCAATGAAGAATGTGAGACCTTTTTCTCTTCATCAATAACCCTCTCAAGCTTTGGGACGACAAAATGCTTCATCACAGAAGCAGTTAAGTATGCTGTCTTCTTCACGTATGTAAGCTCAGTATTGTCCTTCACAGCAAACAAGTCTGAGAACCCATTTGTCACATCAATAAGCTGGAAACTGGAGTTCTTTAGTTTTCCAGCCCATGTCTCTAACAGATTCCCTTCAGGAGCCTCCTTTGCTATTTGTCCAACAACAGGCGATTCATGGCCATCTGATTTTGAATGAGCATGGACAGCCCGAAATATCTCTTCCATGATTGCAGTTCCATCATCACTCCTTGACTTGACATGAATAACTACTTCTGCACCTACAGCTTCTGTGGCTGATTTTTTAATGACTTCAAGAAGAGAGGCCTTCTTCTGGCTACATAAGAAATGGATCTGCCTCTTCATGAAAACCATAACTGTCTCCGGGAACTCATAACCAAGCAACCAAATGTTCAGTGCTGAAGACTTCAGGTACCTTAAATCCTCAGAAGCTGGAGGTGTTGCAATTGCTATAACATCAGAGGAGCCCCATAGATCACTTTTGTGGTTCTTCCAGTGAGAATAAAAACTTTTCAGCCTTTTACTGAAATTTTCAAGATTGATGGTGTATGCACGGGCTGCTGCAGAAGTTTTGCCATCTGAAGCCTTAGTATTTCCATTCTGATGATCCGCCATTTATATATTCAATATAGAACTGATGAACATAGGCTGTTAGAAATAGCTTATACGATCAATTCTCTTCCTCTATTTTCACACTGAGCAAGATTGATCTGAAGAAAGAAAATAGAAAAGGAGGAATAAATTAAACATAGAATGAGATTTAAGCTACAGTAGACATAGGAACTAAAAACATCCTGAACAAAGATAAATCATAGTATTTGTACAGAATTTGCAATGACTCCCATTTTACAGGATGATATAGAATACAAATGCTAAGTAGAACTAAATTGAGATAATTCATCTCCATATTGCCCAAAAGCATCCAAAACATAAAATAAGATTAACTCTGGGTTTGCTCAGAATCTGAATGCACAAATTCATTATCTAAAATGGAACTCAGATAAAGTTATATCAACAAAAAATGGAAATTTATTGTCATGAATAAAGATGAAATATACAGATTTTCTCAAAAAAATGCTTTCCACATGCCTGCTCATCTTTCTTCTTCAAAATGCAATGTCAAAGCACAGTGGTCTAAAACTGAAACTTTCCAAACATATATGCTCCAAATCCATGCTAACCAGAAGGAAATAGAAGCAAACACTCAACTCAATGTCCGAGTCCCCAATCCATCCTCTCTGGATTTACATACGGTCTTTTGATAGATAAAATATTTTATGGATATTTCTGTGTAAAGCCTCCCACTGGTTCACAGGACAGGTTTCTCAATTTTGGGTTGGGAGTAGATTTCTCAATTAGGCATCGGTGGAAACCCTAAAAATTTCACCAGGACTCGAATTCAATGGCAAACAGAAGGTACAAGACCCCAAATCCATACAAACAAAATGAAAGAAAAAAAAAAGGCGGAAAACCCGAGGAAATGTCCTTCGAACCGTTCCCCTCTTGGTTTACATCTATTATTTTGGTGGATAACAATTTTACATGAAATCGTCCATGATTCAAAGCTCTCCCACTTGTTTCTGAGACTGGATTTCTGAGGAGTATATTCTCAATTGAACTATTTTGAGAGGACAAACAGTAATTCCGAAGGCCCCAAACCCTAAATAAAAGGGGAAAAAAGAAAAAAAAGACACCTTGATTCAAGGAAAAACCAGAGGAACCAAACCCAGAGTACAACCAAAGGCAATTATGGTATTGGAACAAAAGTTAAATACGAAAGCTCCAAATTGAGAACCACGTGTATTGATTAACAGGGATTTGAAAACGATAACAAACAACGAAAAACAAACCAAAATATGAAATTGGAACAAGATTTTTCACCTCAACTTCAAAATTCCTCTTTGAATTTTTAAGAAATATAAGTAGTGCTTCAGTATGAAAGAAGAGAAACACGAATTAGGTTTTACAAAGACGGAGGAATTTCAAAACCCAGAAAGCGTTTAAGAAGGGTTAAAAACAACAAGATGCTTAAGAGGAAAGAATGGTAAGAAGAAATAATTGAAAATTGAGGAGAAAGAGAGGTAAGCAGAGAAGAGAAAGTGAGAGAGAAGGGGAGAAGAGAGAAATACCTCTGCGCTTTGAGAGAGCGAGAGAGGGAGAGAGCATCGACTACCTCTTCCTGTATTCCCAGCGAACGCAGCAGAGGAAAAATGGACGAAATGCAAATGAAGGCCTTAAGTCGGGTGCGAGAATGAGGAGTACGGATCACCTGCACTTACGTGAAGAGTAAATATTCTTCATGTCCTATCCTTTGCATGACACCTGTTCTATTTCTGATAGTTATTTTAAAAAAAATGACATGATTAGCTACTTTTGGATTTTCTTTTACAAAATTGTCCACCTTATGTTTGAGTTAATAAACATAGACAAAAACAAGTTTAATTTTACAAAACCAGACAAAACAGGGACTCTCTTTCCTTCCTTGGCAGGTCCCCTTTGAAAAAATCTCTTTTTTTTATTCCTTTGTTACTTGGGATAGCAGAGAATGACGGTGGTTGGGACAAGGGTAGGGTTGCAAGGAATGGAGGATGCCTGAGCAAGAAGGCAATGAGATGGGTAAAAATATCTAAAAAAATAAGTGTGGGAGGGAGAGACACTATTTTGTCCAGTTTTGTAAATCTTAACTTGTTTTTATCTATTTTTGTTAACTCAAACATAGGGTGGACAGTTTTGTAAATGAAAACCCAAAAGTAACTAATCATGTAATTTTCCACTTTATTTTAATTTGCAATCCTGAATTCCTGATAGTCATTTAATTTGCTAAGTCATTTGACTGATCCAAATTATACGGATTATTCAGCTGAATTGGAATTAATTCCAAATATTTGATCAAAGTTGCTGATTTTTTTATTTATAAATAAATATTACTAATTTAAAAAATAAATAAATAAACTTCTTTGATTTCGTGGGATAAGGTTTTTTCCAAGTCTATTTTTTTTTCAATGTTGTAAGCTCTGCAAAGCTCTTTGGCTGCCTTAAGTCCATTTAGCAAACGCAAGTTCTGATGATTTGCGAGATTCTTTTCTTTCTAGTGCTAAACCATCTCTCCAATCTGGTTGTCTTGCAAAGCAGCCAATGTAATGTGGCTCAATGTGTTGTTGTTCTATGCCTTGCTCCGGGTGATCTGAAATGTGCATCTATAGTAAAAATGCTTACAAACATACTTAAAAGATGAATTCATGGGTAGGAGTTTCGGTTTTGGGTGGTCTAACGATGATATTATATTAGCAGGAAGAAGCTTATTTTGCTCTGAGGATGCTAAAGTCACAAGTAGTAACACTACAAAAACATTGAGAAAAGCAATAGATGAAGGATGGCCAAATATTCGTGAACCTAAAAAATGAAAAATTTTCTGATTTTTAAAATTGATTTGGTTAGGAATCTTTGAAATTTCTTCATCTTGTTTTAATGTTTCATTTTTTAAATCAGAGAAGCTATATATTGAGGAGTTTAACCCCTTAATTTGGGCTTGGCTAAGCTGGGCTGCACCTGAGGCTTGGGATATCTTCAACCCTAGCCAGGCCCATGGGGTGGAAATCACAACCCAAGCCAGGGTAACATCTTCTGGACTGAGCTTTGGGCTTGGGTTTTTCCGAGCCCAAGATCCACCCCTATGATGTGCCTTCAGTATGTCTAATGTTATATCTAGGGTGCAATAGAGGCAGGGCTGGGCCATATTATTTAAAACCCCAGCCCAAGCCTAGGTTCCTTTAGCTCAACCCAGACCCAACCCTTCCAGGGCTAGGTTGGGATTAAGCTAGGCTGGGCTGGGCCTGGTTGGCCTTGATTGTCCATGGCAGTCCCTATATTTGCATTTTAGGATTAGGCATGTCGGGTCTAACCTTGTTTATTTTACTGTATTTATGATATTATTATGTATAATTATATATTATATTTATATTTACAGGTCCAATTCAAGTCGGCTCAACCCGAGGCCTCAGCCTTGGCCCAACCCGACCCTACTCTGGGCCTAGAAATTTCAACCACAAGGATGGCTGGTTAAGATTGTCTGGTTAGTTAGAAAATTTTGTTCAAGGCAAATCTCTTTTAGAAGAGGGGTTCACCATTTTTCAGCCACAAGGATGGCTGGTTAAGAATGTCCCTAATAGATCGTAGCCTCGTAGTTAAGATATTCCAATTACAAAGCCAAAAAATATCTCTAATATGACTTTGGATTTTATTCTATTATTCCTAAAAAAAACAAAGAAAAATTGTTCTTCATCTTGCCTTTTGTATAACTTCACAAAATTACTGACAAAAAGATTATGGATGAGCTCATCCTTATGGAATATATGGATGGACATCCTTATTTTTGTCACGTGCAAATCATGTTGTATGGTTAGGGACTATTTCGGAATGACATGTCAAATTTCATATTCAAATGTGGTCAATAGCCTTCCTATTTAATGGCATACATTCTCATGTATGTCTATATACCATCCTAGTAGTCAGCAAACTCTCTTCGTCGTCCATGATTTTTCATGACTATGTTTTGCCACGGTCAACTCCATTCATGCTGAAACTTGACATGTGAGTGAGGACCCTTGGGCTATACTTGTCATTAAGATTTTACTTCTATTCAACTTGTTATGTGGTAGAAAATCTGTAGATTCGGTATGAGCATGTCCAACCATTGAACATGCTCCCTTAATGTATTATCCTTCCTTCAGTTTCAGTATTGTAGCTATTTTTTTTTTAATTTTGATGAAAAGTTTCATACATGGCCATATATGAACACTATCAACACTTCTATAATTGGATAAGAATACTTGATTCTTGTGCTCTTATCCGATAGTTGCAGTGCTTTAATTCTTTTAATCAATATTTTTTTTATTATTGTAAATTACTTTTTTGTATCCCACTATCATGTTTTTAATGCATTTTGCTTGTCAACTTGGGCTTAAAAAAAACCCAAGCCCAGATAAAATTTTCTAGGCTTAGGCTAGAACTTTTAACTTGTGGGTGGGGGACCTGGGCTGAGAAATCCCAGCATAAGGTCAGGTTAGGCTGGGCAAGAACGCCATCAGGTCATTGAATACCTAAAAATTTGGTGGAGGTGGAGGTGGTGGCGGTGGTGTGGAGGTGGTAGCAATGGTGGAAGTGGCGGTGTGGTGGTGGAAGTGGAAGTGGCGGTGATGGCGACGGTGGTGGTGGAGGTGGTGGCAGTGAAGGTGGCAGTAGTGTTGGAGGAGCTGGTGCTGGTGGAGGATGGTGGTGACGGTGGTGGCAACGACGGTGGTGGTAAGGGTGGAGGTGGTGGTTGAAGTTGCATCGGAGGTTGTGTTTTATTTTGAACATGAAATTACTGCTTTGCCCATCAAATTAACCATGTGCTCAGTAAAGAGATATTTCTCCCTTATTTCTTCTTTTTATTTCTCTAACAAACTTCAATTTGGAGCTTCTTTTTTTTTTCTTTCTATTTCTCAACAACTTTTTCTCCCAGTTTATTCCTAGAAACAAAAAATTGAACTGGTGTTAAGAAACAGATTTCTCTTGTTTTTTTGTTCCCTGAAAATAAATAAATAAATAAATAAAAAACCAGAGAGATTGAGAAACAAAGTGTTATCATGCAAGCCCTTAATGACCATATCCTCTTGCACTACTCTTTTGCACGAACTGTATGGTTTGGTTCCTCTTTATCTTATAGAATTCCATCCAATTTGGAGGCGAAGGTTCATCAGTTGATTAAAGAGTGGGGTTCATTATCCGCCAAGGGGAAGAGGGTTGCAAGTGAGAATGCTTCGCTCTTTTTTTCTTTTTTTTGTTTTTTATTCTGTTGGTTCTTATGGTGTTCAAGAAATGATATGATCTGTTCAAGGAGGAATTGGTCACCAGAAGAAGTCATCACAGCTGCCCAAAAAGCGTGCACAGAGTTCTTATCTGTTGGAAAGGTTGATGGTGGTGGTATTTCTTCTACAGGTTTAGCGATAAACCCAGCTTGGTCTCCACCTTCTGTGGGGTCTTTTAAGCTCAATTGCGATGCCTCACAACGTAACAACGGGGGTCGAACCGGTATTGGTTTTGTGCTTCGTGATCATAATAGGGTGTGCCTTGTTGCTGTTTCAGATCCAATACCATTCAACGACATCTTAGTGGGGGGAGGCAGTAGCAATTCGTGAGGGAATTTTGGAGGCTATCTTTGAAGGTGCGTACAAGCTAGTCGTGAAGAGTGATAACCGGGAGATTATTTCCTACTTGCAGCTGCCTTGCTAGGACTTCGCCTTGATTGTTAGGTCAGTTGTTGAGGATATTAGGCCTCCATCCTCCTATCTTGAGGAATATAATTTTATCTTTGTTCCAAGGGCTGTTAATTCTATTGTAGATTCTTTTGCCAAGAAGGCACTGTCTGTCACGATTCACAAGTAGGACAGTTTGACCCAATTTCAATCCTTGTCTATCTGTTACAGATGATAATTCATAATGATCAATAGATTATCTTTCTAGCAACAAAAAAACATGCATCCTCATATATACCCATACAAATTAATCTTCTATTATTCCAATCACAACTTAATTTTTCAATTTGTCACTTGGCAAAATATGTTTGAGATGAAACTAAGACATATTAGTAGGAACCTTGAATTGGGGAATACCTGTTTGTAAAATTTTTGTTGGTGACACAGAATAAGCCTAATGTATATATCTATATGCCCTTAGAAATATTTCTATATTTCTAAGTTTGTCTTATTCTATATGTTTGGTGAAACTAAGTTTGTCTTTACCAAAAAAAACAAAAAAGTGGCACTAAGTTTGTCTTATACGAATTTTACACAACTTTTCCACAAGTAATGTCAAAGTCGTCATCTTTGAATGTTATTTATTCCGTTCGTACTAAGAAAATGGGCACTGATCCGTCAAATGGGCTGGTTGGTTTGGTTGTGGTTTAACTGATCGGTTTGGTTGGAAAATAGAAAAATTTTGCACATTTCATCTGATATTAACCAACTTTAACTGGTTTTAATTAGAGTCAGGTCATAAGAAATGCTGATCATGTTTGTTCCTGGTTTGACTGGTTTAATTGATCCTTGAAAAAACCATCCATAGATAATATTGTATGGACGTCAGTCGGTCATTTTGGACTGATTTTGGTTTGAGAATGAGTGATTCCAAAACATGATCCATTAACGATACATTGGTTTCGGTTCACTTTGGATTCGGTTTGGTTTTGATTTCTTATCGGTTTGAATATGGTTTACCATATTAATATATTCATAAGTATGGGAAAAGGTGAGTTTTTATATGATTTTCGGGCTGCTATTGGTTTTTTATTGGATTTTTTTACTTACGATCCAGTTTTTAAAATTTAGTTCGGTGTCTAATAAGTATCGATGTCACAAAACCCCAGCCTGAAACATAAGCCAATAAACTAATATCGATTTCAGTCAATTCAGCTCAATTTTGTCGGTTCGGGCTAGGTTTTGACACCCCTACTTAACACGCAGACTTTGGCTCTACGTCCATGTATATGCATATTTTTATCTTTTTATATTTTTTTGCTTCTTGGGTACGTTTTAATTTTACTTTCGACTTGGCCATAAGTAATGATTCATAAAAAAGAAAAAAAAAATCATAAATCATGATTTATTTGAAACCCTGGTTCATTCCGGTTGACTGGTCCAATTTGATTTGCCAAACCTATCCAGCGATATTAAATGATTGAGGGTATTGTAAAGGCGGGTAACATAAAAATAGATCTGGACTTTATTATGATTGTCATCATTTTGGTGCTCAAAGACTTGGACTCATTAGGCTCTTTACCAAACCTCATCAACGGGTCCAACACTCCATATAGTGGGAGTGGTCTATTAGGCAATCGATCACCAACCCATCTAACAAGCCGGTCTGGTTCAATCAGTTTCTCAAGAGATGAATGAGCAATGGATGGTTTGAAAGAAAATAGGTCAATTCTGGCCACTTTTCATCTGATATTGAATGAGCAATGGATGGTTTGAAAGAAAATAGGTCAATTCTGGCCACTTTTCATCTGATATTGAATGAGCAATGGATGGTTACACATTTAACCTTACAAGAGAGCCGTTGTTAAGGAACAATTTACACATGCATTTTAAAGTTCTTAACTTCAGCGCACAAATAGCTAAAAAGAGTTTTTTAGAAAAAATCATGAATGACTTTATACCTGTTTTTGGTTTTGATTTTTGGTTTTTTTTTTCAATCTTTGTTAAATAGAAATAGGCTCCATAAATGATATCAAACGTAATCAAAAATGTTTTTTAAATTTAATAAAAAAAAAAAAAATACTATACCAAAGACGCCCTAACTAATGTTATTTCAAATGAGACCACCACAATGGGCCATTATGGTTCGACTTGGTTCAACCGATGAATCTGATTCGGTTCTCAAAAACCATACATTGATTAGGATGCTATTATTGTCAATTCACATAGTTGTTTCTTTGAGTTGTCTGCAAAAGTTGGCTATGACCCTTCATCAATCGACTCTTCATCCCTTCATCCGATCATTATCACCTCCAATTCTGACACCCTCCAATTCCCTTCAATTCCTCACATGGGAGCTGAAATGACCACTTACCCACTGCCTTGAGAAGTGTGTCCAAGCAGTGGGTAAGTGGTCATTTCAGCTCCCATGTGAGGGATTGGAGGGAAATTGGAGGGTGTCAGATTTGGAGGAGATAAAAATTCCTCTTTCATCAGGCATCACTCAACCACTTTGGCTGCTTATGACTTTCAATAATAAACAACTCTTGTTTTCCTCCATTTGAGAGAGGGGATCAATTATGATCCCCTCTTCTCAATCATGGTTCAAGATCTCGGTATTGGATCAGTCCTATTAGTGATATGTATCAGTATTGCCGATACCTATGTCAGTTATCGATAACATATCGAAATGGGGTATTGATATCATAGCACCAATAGCGATGGTATTGCTGTGAGAGAAGGTAAATTGATCAAAAAAATAATCAAAATGTCGGTATTTTGAGGGATAAAACGGTCCGATTCGACTCCATATGGACGATCCTTATTCGTTGATATCAATTTGATACACATATCGATACAGATACCTAAATCCTTGTTCTCAATGACTACATCATGGTTTTAAGAATCGTAATTGGATCGGTGAATCAGCTGTGACCAATCCAGTCAATTCCGATCAGAATCAGCCGTGACTGTTCCAGTCGATCTCGATATTTTCTGCTTTGTTTTCGATCAATTCTAACCGATTCAAACCAGATCGAATCAGAATAAACACTGACCGATTCAATTTCTGTTCCGATTTTTGAAACCTTGCTCTACAAATAATAGAAAGGCATCAGAAACCAGTAGCAATAGCTTCCAAGGGGCAGAGCCAACTGCTTCTTCATGCCTTGTTCCATGGGGGGAGTGGGGGCCCAAGGTTTTCCCAAAACCTGAAAAACCCCAAAACTGCCAAAATAAAGGTCTAATAAAACCCATCAAACTCATAAACAGAACCAGTCAACAGAAACCAAATCAATGGGCTGATCTGTACATCTTTTTATGTTTCTTGGGATTAACTATCTACTTTGATTCTTTTCCACTTTCACTTTCCCTATATTTATGCGCTTCCATCTTCAGAGAGAATCACAACTCACGAACAAATTGTTTCTGAATTAAATTTCTTCTTCCATGGCTACTCTTGTTCTTCTTCTTTCTGAGCTTCTCCATCCAGAAGATGCAAACCTAGCTTTTGAATTCTCTTTCTTGGGTTCTTCTTCTTCATCACCTTCCTCTTGTGCTGCTATGGCTGCTGCTTCTACAAACAAAAGGGTTATCAGAGAAATGGCAAGAAACCAACAAATTAAAGTCGACAACGGTACCCTGAAAGCAGAGTTTTTGCCAGAAATAAGAACAGTGACTACGGATTTGGTTTGGCCTTAATTAGGGGATTTCATTTTGGTCGATTTGATAGTGTTGCACTTTGATTCATGTATCTGTATATCATTTTCTTAGATAAATACATCTGTGTTAATTTTGTTCCAAAACTCCTATTAAGTTTGATTTAAACGTAAATGGCAACCGATCTTAAATACTAAATATGTTTTAGTTATAGAATTTCATTTCAACAGCTTCTGGGGTAACTGAGGTAACCCCTAGAAGACCACGGAAGCTCATGTCATGGTTACAGCTAGGTTTGGTTTGGGGGGGGGTGGGGGTGGTTAAGCCAGAGACCCAGAGCCCATGTTGTATTATTATTTTATAGAAGCACTTTTGGGTCAAAGCACTTGTTTCAAAAAGCACTTTTTCAAGTGTGTGTCAAAGTTTCAAAATGTGTTTTGTTTCATTCCCTCCTTTTTGTTTCCCTCCTCTATTTTGTTTGAAATTGGTTGTACTCTCTTGTGTGCAAGAGGCTAGAATTGAGTTCAAGAATAGTCCCACATTGGTTGTGGGAGAGTTACTTGAGGGTATATATATAGGATTGTTTCCTTAAGGTGTGAGCCTTTTGGAGAGGAAGACACCCTACTCTCTAGTGTGTGGGGGGTCCTTGGGGTGCTTTGAACTCGCGCGCGCCGAGCCGAGCCGAGCCGAGCCGAGCCGGGTCGGGGTGTGGGTGTGGGTGTGGACAAAACCTTATAGGAGTTTTAATGTTTTGTTTAAAACTCGATTTGGTTTATCCATACGGTTGAACCACACTTGTCTATTCGTATATGAATAGTTACACCCCTCCCGTACGTGGAGGTATACATACGGTCACACCTCTCATGAAAGGGTACACCCTGCATATATCACCTGTATTCATACGGATGTATCCCTTTATGAAAGGGTACACCCCTGCACGTATATCACCTGTATTCATACGGATGTATCCCTTCATGAAAGGGTACTCCAAAGATTATATATATACACCATGTCATGCCTGTTTTTGATATAGAAAAGAGACGTATTGTCCCCGCCAGTCCGTTCTGCAGAGAGACATTGTATTTTTGTTTAAGTATTAAGAGGGTCGTATAGCCGTTTGATATCCTCGGTACTCGTATTAGGTTCGCAACCTATACGTTTAGGAGTTGTATTTATCTTGGAGGGTAAGGTGCAAGGTCAACCCCGTTGCGAAGAGGGGCATCTAAATCCTTAAGGAAAGTATCTTTGAGATACGACTCAACTCGGTTGTCCGTGCTTCTTTTTTTCGGTTCGTTTCACTCTGCAAGGTGTGCAATACGGTATTTCTCTATTTATGTATATCCGCTTTGTCTTACAAGATATGCCTAAAATAACAATCTTAAGGATTTAGATCTTATTTGGCTTATTTTACGTGTAAGACTATGGTAGGAATAATCCGTGGATACTCTGCATCGTGGACCTTCCACCCTCGCCGCTGCCCAAAATACTGCGCTACCATACAACCGAGTATGGAGAAACCGAGAATAGTCTCGAGTTTGATAAGATAGCACAGTTCACGGCAGAATTTTAAACGGTGGAAGCAGAGATGATGCTATTTGCATTAACGCAAATAGGGGTGGCGTTTGCATTGATCGATCCCAAGCCTCCTGGGATAGTGAGGATATTGATCTCGATATGAAGAGGCTTGCTTGGATCGAAGCGATTTTCAATGCAAGAACAGGATTCGAATGCTCTATCGAATGAATTGTATAATGTTTACAATTCCTTTGATCATGCCTACATGATTTGGAATGCTTTGGTCAACAAATATACTCTGGAAGATCGGCTTAAAGAAGTATGTGGTGTCAAATTTTCGAACTTCCGGATGATCAAGGTGAAACCATCTCTTCTCAAGTAGACAGATTCAGGTTATGGTTGGGAATTTGGCTAAAGAGAACATGATTTTACCAGATCTGTTTGTCACGAGTTCTTTAATTGATAAACTACGACTCTTGGAAGGATTTCAAAACTACAATGAAACACAAGAGGAAGGACTGGTCTTTTGATCGGTGGTAGTTCGCATCAAAATAGAGGAACGGAACCGCATTAAAGACAAAGGTGAAAAGCCCATTGGATACATTCGATCCAATGCCCATCAGTGGAAACAGAGAAGAAACCAAATCTTAAGAGGAAAGGCAATCCTGTTCGAAAAATTCAAACTCAAAGAGGAAGAAAGGAAATTGCTTCATGTGCGGCAAGCCGGGTCACTTCAAGAAAGACTGCAGGAACAAGAAGAAGGTTTTGCCGGATAAGGCAAAAGTCAATCTTCTTCAAGAGGAAGTCTTTGCAGATGATAATCAAGTATTTTTGGTTGAAAAACCAAATGATGGATAATAGACACAAAGTGCACGAGGCACATCGTGGGGACCGAAACTCTTTTTGAGTTATTCTATTTTTGATGATAAGGTCTATATGGGCAACTCTCGGTCAACCAAGGTTATCGGCAAAGGAAAAATTACTTTGAAGCTCTCTTTAGGAAAGACACTTGTTTTGGACAATGTGTTGCATGTGCTGGAAATAAGACGTAATCTTATTTGGGCCGCTTCTCAACAAGGCAGGAATGAAGTTACTTTTTGAGTCCGACAAACTTGTAGTTCGAAAATGATGTATTTGTGGGCAAGGGGTATCTTAGCGATGGTTTATTTGTACTAAGTGTTTCGGAGATAATAAAAGAAAAGCCTAGTGCTTCTTCGCTTACTTTATTGATTATTATGATTTATGGCATGGTAGATTAGGTCATCGCAATGCATCTTATATTTCTTATATGCATAAGAAAGGCTTAATAGACAATCATATTAAGCAACCATTGACAAAGTGCCCCACATGTGTGGAGGCAAAATTCACTAAAAGACCACATAGGTCAATGGAACGACAAAGTGGCCTTCTTGATTTGGTGCATAGTGATCTTTGTGACTATAAGTCACTTGAATCTAGAGGAGGTAAAAAATATGTTGTTACATTCATAGATGACCACTCTAGATTTACCATGGTTTACCTTCTTAAGTCCAAGGATGAAGCAAGTAATGCTTTTATATCCTATAAGGCAGGTGGAAAATCAATTAGGGAGGAAAGTGAAAAGGCTTAGAACGATAGAGGCGAATACTCTAATCTTTCTCGGTTTGTGAGGACCATGGTATTATTCATGAGACCACCGCCCTTATCAACCTGAGTCTAATGGGGTGGCAAAAGGAAGAATCGAACATTGAAGGAAATGATGAATTCAATGCTCATAAGCTCAGGGTTACCCCTAGACATGTGGGGGGATGCCATGTTATCGGCATGTTATATTTTAAATAGAGTTCCGCACAAGAAAACCGGATTGTTACCCTTTGAATTATGGTATGGAAGAAAACCTACTATAAAGCATTTAAGGGTATGGGGTTGTCTAGCCAAAGTGGCTATACCAGAACCAAAGACATGTGATTGTGTTTTTGTTGGATATGCAGCTCACAGTACTGCATATCGATTTATGGTTATTAAAACCATAGATGATGTGTTTGACGAAAATGATATCATTGAGTCAAGGGATGCAGAATTCTTTGAGAATGTATTTCCTCTTAAGTCTAACCTATTAGAAAGGAAGGTTGATAGTAGTGTATCATCTTTTGGCCAAGAAGTGTCAAAGAATATTGAACCTATATCTAGTGATTCAAGTCAATTACGGAAGAGTAAAAGGCAAAAGAAAGCTACTTTTTCGGATGGTGATTGGGTTGTCTATCTTTTAGACAATGATCCTTTATCATATAAAGAAGCGGTGACATCTTTAGATGCCGTGTTTTGGAAAGAGGCCATCAAAAGTGAACTAGATTCCATTTTAGCCAATCACACATGGATATTGGTTGACTTACCTAAAGGTTCCAAAGTGTTGGACACTAAGTGGATATTTCGAAAGAAATTGAAACCGGATGGATCACTAGATAAGTTTAAAGCCCGGTTAGTAGTAAAAGGCTTTAGACAAAAGAAGAATATAGATTACTTTGACACATTTGCTCCAAGAGCAAGAATAACTACTATACGAGTAATGATGGTCATTGCATCTATGTATAATTTGGTTATACACCAAATGGACGTGAAAACAAGATTTCTAAATGGCGACTTGGTAGAAGAAATATACATTAAGCAACCTGAAGGTTATGTTGTGCCGGACAAGAACACAAGGTATGTAAGTTGGTTAGATCACTTTATGGACTCAAACAAGCTCCAAAACATGGCATGAAAAACTTGATTCGGTACTTGTGTCGAATGGTTTTCTCATAAATGATTGATAGGTGCTTGTATAGTAAGTTCAATAAAGGCAAAGGTGTGTTCATCGTACTTTATGTAGATGACATGTTGATAATGGGAACGAGTTTAGACATTGTAAAGCAAACTAAAGGTTTCTTAATGTCTAAGTTTGAAACAAAGGACATGGGGAGGCTGATGTAATTCTTGGAATTAAGATCATCGAAAAGAAAAAGAGATTATATTATCCCAATCCCATTATGTTGAAACCATACTAAAGAAGTATGGTTATAATGATTTATCATCGGTTAAAACACCTTTGGACATTAATTGTTTTTACAAAAGAATTTGGGGGAACTCCTCCCAAAAGAAATACTCACAAATCATTGGTTCGATTACATATCTAATGAACGCACTGCACGGATATCGCTTTAGCAGTTGGGAAATTGAGTCAATACACTCATAATCCAAGTATAGAGCATTGGCATGCTATGACAAGATTATTGCGATATTTAAAGGGAACGATAGCCTATGGCCTTCACTACAGATGGAAGACCAGCGTGTTAGAGGGCTATTGTGATGCTAATTGGATTTCGTGATACCAAGGAAACATTAGCAACTAGTGGATATGTTTTCACACTAGGCGTGGAGCGATTTCGTGGAAATCGGTAAAGCAATCCGTGGTACAGGATCCACCATGGAAGCTGAGTTTATAGCTTTGGAAAAGGCGGAACTGAAGCGAGTGGCTCGAACTTTGATGGCGATATTCCATTGTGGCCAAAACCATTGCCTTCGATATCACTTCATTGTGATAATCAAGCGGCAATAGCTAAAGCTAAGAATAAAATGTACAATGGAAAGAAGCGCCACATCCGCCTAAGACATAATTTTGTACGGCGAAGATATTAATGAAGGAACAATAGCTATTGATTTTGTGAAATAAAGCAACTTAGCGATGTTTTCACAAAACCGTTGCCTACAAAAATAATTCATGATTCATCTAAGGGAATGAGCTTAAGGCCTGTGACATAGGTCATGTGATGGACACCCAACCTATGTGAAGAGGTAAATTCTGAATTAGGTTCAAAGGGTACAAACGAAGTCACCGGATGACCTGTCTAGTACTACTACATTTTTTGCTCATTCTAGGTAGATAGGAAAAGTAGTACCACCACAAAGTAAGGAGGATGAGTCTTATAGACTCTTAATCTAGTCGGATCTCATGTAAAGTGGGGTGTGTTAACTGTGGTGCACACTATGGACTGACCTAAATAGATGTAGGAGGTGAGGCCGTCACCGATGAGAATTTTATAGGCGAATTCTCTAAACATCTATGAGACCAGGATAGGGGACAAGGCCGGTTAAAAAATGTCCATCTTTATAAAAGGGATATCACAAACGGTCGACTAGTAGGATGTGGTGGTGAACTAGTCGGCTACACCGATGAGGAAAGGTTCAAGAAGTCGACTTCACCCGTACTCGTGGCGTAGTTCATCGGACCTAGTGTAGGTTCAAGTCCGAAGACACCCGCAACGATGTGTCCTACTATGTCTAATATACTTATCACTCGATATGTATCACTATTTTGAAACTTGTGGGGGAATTGTTGTATTATTATTTTATAGAAGCACTTTTGGGTCAAAGCACTTGTTTCAAAAAGCACTTTTTCAAGTGTGTGTCAAAGTTTCAAAATTGTGTTTTGTTTCATTCCCTCCTTTTTTGTTTCCCTCCTCTATTTTGTTTGAAATTGGTTGTACTCTCTTGTGTGCAAGAGGCTAGAATTGAGCTCAAGAATAGTCCCACATTGGTTGTGGGAGAGTTACTTGAGGGGTATATATATAGGATTGTTTCCTTAAGGTGTGAGCCTTTTGGAGAGGAAGACACCCTACTCTCTAGTGTGTGGGGGGGTCCTTGGGGTGCTTTTGAATCGCGCGCGCGCGCGCCGAGCCGAGCCGAGCCGAGCCGGGCCGGGCCGTGGCCGAGGCCGAGGTCGGGGTCGGGGTGTGGGTGTGGGTGTGGACAAAACCTTATAGGAGTTTTAATGTTTTGTTTAAAACTCGATTTGGTTCATCCATACGGTTGAACCACACTTGTCTATTCGTATATGAATAGTTACACCCCCTCCCTGTACGTGGAGGTATACATACGGTCACACCTCTCATGAAAGGGTACACCCCTGTACGTATATCACCTGTATTCATACGGATGTATCCCTTCATGAAAGGGTACTCCAGTATTATATATATACACCATGTCATGCCTGTTTTTGATATAGAAAACAGAGACGTATTGTCCCTGCCACAGTCCGTTCCAGAGACAGATACTGTATTTTTGTTTAAGTATTAAGAGGGTCGTATAGCCGTTTGATATCCCTGGTACTCGTATTAGGTTCTGCAACCTATACGTTTAGGAGTTGTATTTATCTTGGAGGGTAAGGTGCAAGGTCAACCCCGTTGCAGAAGAGGGGGCATCTAAATCCTTAAGGAAAGTATCTTTTAGATACGACTCAACTCGGTTGTCCGTGCTTCTTTCTTTCTGGTTCGTTTCACTCTGCAACTGGTGTGCAATAACAGGTATTTCTCTATTTATGTATATCTGCTTTGTCTTACAGTATATGCCTAAAATAACAGCCCAGAAGGTGCCTTCAATTTAGGAGGTGGGAGACAAAAATTAAAGCTTTGTTTTTTTTTTGGACTATCTTAATAAGGGCCCTGGCCTACAACTACCAAGGGGAGGGAGGGAGGGTGGGGGAGAGAAATGGTGCTTAATATGGCACAAATGTGATTTTTATTTTTTTGGTAGAAGGCACAAATGTGATCAAGAGAGTGGAACCTATGACCTCTTGGGGGCAAGCACTTTAACCGGCAAGTCTCCAATCAATGGAACTAATCGCTGTTCACAATAATATATTACTGAAGTTCAAGTTTAAAGTGATTCATAAAAATTTTTCTTTCTTTTGGAAAAGTTTCTCTTCACCCTGGAAGAGAGTTCAACCACTTTCATACACCTTCATGGTTCATAATCTCAATGTCAAGTCGATTTAAAAACATTTACCTTTGTTTTTTAATAAAAAATAAATTTTTTATTACTATTTTACCTATCTGATCCAACCAATGTTAGCCGATTCAATTCGAGATTATGGTTTTAATTACCCCTCTCTTAAATTACGGGTAAAAAATGAAAGGAAATTCGATCTTATTTATTTATTTGGGGTCTTTCTAGGGGTTACTATGCTTAATGAAGTATAACATGTCATTAGTTACCATTTTTTTTTTTTGGTAACACATTATTTGTTCGTTTGACAGTACATGGGTTAGTCCATGTGATAGAAAATCTAACATATAATCTCAATGGCCAATTTTTTTTTTTTTTGGGTTAAAAGGGAGCTTATATATTATTGATTACCATAATAAAATTTCATTCTTGGGTAATTCTTTCCCCTGGCATCATTCTCCAACAAGTGAGAAAGTGTCGAGGGAAGAGAATCAATACATAACGAAATCTCCTGTATGGAGTGCAATAAACCAGCCAGGAAATATGTACAACTATTGGTTTGGCGAACATGATGCGCAAAAATACAACTATCAAAGGTGTCTCGCAATTGCCATAGTTCCTCCACTAGCCATCAAATGGCCCATGAAATACCAAATAAAGCTAATTGATAACAAGTACGCACATGAGTCTCCAAAATACCAAATAATGCCAATTGATTGTTAGCAGCCCTGTCCAATACTGCCCTTCGTTTACCAGGGGCATTCAACCCCCTGATATTCCACGCACCAATTTTCATCATGAGGAATGTGGAGAAAAGGAGTGTCGCAACAGACTCCTCCAACCCGGACTACGATCTCGTTCTCGAGGGGGTGCATCATTTTCCAACTGTTCAAGGGCAGAAAAACGATTAGTTGCCGCAAGTGAACCCTCCTTCTCAATGGCCAAATTTTAGTCCAAGTAAACAAGGAAAGTTGTTCAAACTTTAATTCAAAGTTTTAGTAAAATTACTAAAATACCATCAAACAGAGATGAATATAAAATACAAAATAGAATCTTTTTGTAATTTTAACTACTTCACTTCTTCTATTCATTTTAAGCTCAAATTATACCAATGAGATGCTCGCATGGTCCTCTATCATATCGATTAATTCATTAATTACCATGTGGCAAATAGTGAAGCGTTATACTTCACTAGGCATAGTGATAGGGAAGAAAAACCCTTTTATTTGATAAAGATATCTCATGAACATTTTAAGCCCAAAATATGCTTCACGTGATGGAGCCTAAGCAATATTTTAAGGTTTTATGGACAACACCACCCATATAAAATCTATGGACAGGCATCCAATTTTGTCATGGGACAAGTTGGATGGAATTGAAATTTTATAAAAAAAATAGATCTTCAGGTTTTTTGCTCATATGTCAAGTTTTAATTCCAGTGGAATTGATCATGTGACAAAATAAAGCATTATAAAAATGTAAGAATACAAAGAAGTTGTATGTACTATCAAGATAGTAGATGACAGGGTATGACAATACACGAGAGAGGTAATAATCAAATTTGACCCTAAAATTTGATGTGTGGTCAATCTAAATCATTCTCTAGATATTTAATGATCGAGATTACCACATCAGCTTCTCAAATGGTAAAAATAAGTGTACCGAACACGTTCTATCATAGTACAATCTCAATTTTTCAGAAGAGAAGTTACATGAAGTGAAATGGAAACAAAAAAATTCACTGTTTTGGGTTTGATCCAAGGGAATAGAGTTGATTTTCAACTTACAAAGACCGTTACGGGACGTATTTGTGAGGAGTTGGGATGCTCGCTGCCAGGATTTTAAAACACGTAACGGGTGACGGAAGGGGTCAATACTGATTTTGATTCACTTTCGATCGGAATCGGCTTGAATCGGTTTGAGAAAGAATCATCGAATCGGCAGATTTGATGAATATTTTAATGGTTCTGCTATTTTATCTAGGAATAAGATTTATGAAATTTTAGAAATCGGGATTGCTAGAAAATTCCCAAGCGATTGGAAATTCTTGAAAACCTCATCTTAGCCTGAGCCAATTCAATTTTGCTTGAATTGAGAGGTTGATTTTTTATCCTTTTGGAATTTGATTTTTTAACTATTTTTATTGGACTCAAATAAGGAGGTATTTGATTTATTATCCTTTTGGAATTTGATTTTTTAACTATTTTTATTAGACTCAAATAAGGGGGTATTTGCTTAATTATGAATAATATCTTAAGTAAATGAAATACAACTATGACAAACAAGTGCTTGGCTGGACAACTATGACTCTTAGCATAAATAAGTTAACTTGGCACGACAACTAGGGCTCTCGATAGTACATTGTGCGTACACTAGTAAATTTGGGTAAAAACCACAAGTACCATTTTAAGTGTTTTTTTTTTTTTTTTTTGAGTGAAAATAATTCGTACATTATGTTTAGAATATTAAAATTAGACTGTATACAAAAAATCAGATAAAAAAAAGTATTTCTGGATCTTGAAACCACCAACTCGAATTGACTGGAAAAAAATCGCTGATTTTGACCAATTTCAAAAGTAAGTAGCATCAACGTTACGTCAGCCAATAACCTTTTCATAATTTCTTGCACTACGTGTAATGGTATTAGGTCATTAATTGTATTAATAATAATGATAATAATGACATTTTTTTAAATATTGACTGTAGTATAAGAAATTAGAAATTATTTCACAACAGATTTTACCAAATGCTCTTTTTTTATTCTATTCAAGAAACAGCTCTGGAACATGTTTACTAAACGCCGACACGACATTTTCAGACCAGAAACAACAAAAAACATGGCTTTGCTAAAGAACAACATTTTCAAAACAGAGAAGTTATCAAACACAACCTAAATGACTACTTCATTGGTGTATTTAGAATTTTCATTCAAGGGAAAGAGAACGCCACCTGATCGTGCAGTGCACGCCACCCTTGTACCTTGATACAAGGGCGTGTGAAATGACCGCCACACCCCTTGAAACCTTGGAAATAACTAGGGGTGCAACGGTCATTTTGTATGCCCCTGTGTCAGGGCATAGAGGCGGCATGTCTAGCGCAACCAAGTGGCATTCTTTCTCCCTTCATTTGATTGTCCTTTTTCTACTCCTTCAAACATTTATCCGGACATGCAAATCATTGACTAAAGATCAACTTCCTTTTTCTAAGACTTGAATGATCATATGTATGCCTCCATTAGAACTAGAATCAAACTGTCTCAGTTTGGTTCTGATTTGGAAACACATGCTCTGATTTGATTTCAATTTCTACATGTTGTAACTGAAACCGAACCAAAACTGAAAAAATCGAAAGCAAACCAATTGACACCCTTAGCAATATCTTCCAAAGGCATGCCTTGATCCATGGGGAGTGCGACCCATGGTTTTCCCAAAACCTGAAAATTAAATTGCCAAAATAAAGGCCTAAAACTCAGGATGGTTCATGTGGAGGATTGTGGGTGTGCCAAAATCATAAATCAATGGATTATGAACAATGAAATATGATTGACCCCTAACCAGGAAAGAGGGGATCTTTTCCGGTGCCTCAATTGCTCCAAGAACTTTTAAAAATTAAAGAAATTCTTTATGGGGAGGGAGGAAGAATTCTAAACCAAATTGTTAAATTGTCATGATGAATCTATTGAAGCTGTTAAAGCTATGCTAAAGAGAAGAGAAAAATGATAAACGATAACTAAGGAAAAGGGTAAATGATAAATAAGACGGGTTTGTTTTGATCCAAGGTATCTGTTCTTCATCGCCAATTCTCCTTTTATAGTAGTTGCTAGTAACCCTTGACGGTTTTAGTAGTTGTGGGAGGTTCTTGAGTAGTTTGAGCAACTTGTGCCATGATCTTTTCTCGTCGTAGCTTTGAATTGGCACATCTTTTATAGTTACTAGGTGGTTAAGTAACTCTTCACAATATTCTATCATCTTCTTCATCAGTCGTAACTGGATCTTTATCCCCTCAATTTGTCTGTTTCTCAATTTCCTCAATTCCATCTAATAGGAGGCGGAAATGACCATTCTACCCCTGTCCGAACACACTACCTGGGGTGGGATCCACCTCCTTCTATTAGAGGAATTGAGGAAATTGACGGACAGGCAAATTGAGGTGATAATTTTTCGTCCTTAACTACCTTTGAGCAGGTCATTGTGGTTAATTAGAGTAACCACCCATGCAGACCAATGGGTTGATCATTTTGGTTCGTGGCAATGACTTCCCATATTGACCAATTGCACGGTCTTGCCTTCCTGTTCCGTCTGGTAGTGATGTACCGTTCTGTTGACCGAAGCTGAGCATGAATAGTGTTTCGGTCTGACCGAAAAAGGGTATAAACACCACAAACTCATAAACAGAAACAGTCAATTAAAAACCAAATCCATCGGCCGATCGGTAACGTTTTTCCCATTATTTTATTATTTATATGCTTTCTTCTTTCTCTTCCTTACAATTTGTTCTGAGAATCTCAAAAATTACTTGTTACTGTATTAATTTAAATTTCTTCCATGGCTTCTCTTGTTCTTCTACTTTCTGAGCTTCTCCATCCAGAAGATGCAAACTTAGTTGCTGCTTCTGCTTCTACAAACAAAAGGGTTATTATAGAAGTGACAAGAAACCAATTGAATAAAATCGACTTTAATGGTGCCCAGAAGGTAGAAGTTTTGCCAGAAATAAGAGTTTCTTCGGACTTGGTTTGGCCTTGAAAGGATTTCATTTTGGTTGATCTGATTAGTGTAAGCATGTAAGTGTTGACACTCTGAGATAATGAGAAATTGAACTTTTACAATATTGCACTTTGGTTCCTGTATCTATATAACATTTTCTTGGATTTAAATCCTCTCCAACTCTCCCATGGTGCAGTACGGTGTAGTTCGGGGCGGAGAGGTCGACAATTGACAGGTGCAACATCCAACTGTCCAAGTTGCAGCAGTTTTTTTTTTCCTTCTTTTCGAGTTCGGCACCCCGTTGGATAAGTCTGTGTTAATTTTGCACTAAGTTTGATTTAAGTGTAAATGGCCACAGACTTTAATTAAATACTAAATATGTTTTACTTTATAGAATTTCATTTCAACAGTATTGGGGTAACTAAGGTAACGGGTAGCCCTTAGAAGACGGATTCAGATCCTCTACTGCTAAGCTGCCCGGCAGGACTGTGTTGCCCAGACATGGTGAGATGCACAATGATCGCCTTACCCCCACTCGGGTAAGGCACTTGGGCATGGGTAAGACGATCATTGCACGCCTCGCTGTGTCTAGACAGCACGGTCTTGCAGGACAGCTCAGCAGTAGAGGATCCAAATTGCTACGGAACCATGGAAGCTCATGTCTTTGGTGTTTCTTTTCTTTTTATTTATTTATTTATTTTTTCAGCCAGAAAAGCCCCGAACCCAGGAGATGTCTTTAATTTATGAAGTGGGGAGACAAAAATTCAAGCTAAGCATGTTCCCAACTGTTTGTTTTGTTCCAAGAGAGTAGTTACATCGAGTACTCTAGTTTTGTCATTGTGAGAAGTATGGGTGGAATCACAGTTTAGAAAATGGAATCGGAAATGAAATCAATCAATGTCGATTCTGATCTGAATTGATCAGAATTAATCAGAATCAGTCGGAATCGATTGGAAACGAAGTAGAATCGATGGACATCAGCTGGGTCACGGCCGATTCTGTATCAAATCAGCCAATTCAGCAATCCGATTCATGACTCTTAAAATCTTGAGTAGAAGGGAAATTTTATAAATAAGTTCTCTGGACTTATGTCAAGTTCCAATCTAACTTACCTATAAAAAAAGTTTCAATTCAAATGGAATTAGTTAAGTGACAAAATAAAGCATCGAATAACGTAAAACTATTAATTAAGAGGGTGTATGAGAGAGTATGCTAATGCATGAACGTGTAAATGACCAAATTTGAGTATGGAATTTAACATGTGATCATTCAATTCATTCCCTAAAGAGATTTTCTTCTTGATACCCCCTCAATGTGTCAAGTAATTTGTAATCTTTTTATTTTTTTTTTTTGCTTTTAAACATAACACAATTTTTTCTCCAATAAGGGTAATGATGTCATTTTATATGTGTATTCAAATGACATAATGGTATGAGATCCAGATCTTCTACGGCGTGGGCTGCCCGTCCTGCCGTGTTGCACAGACACAAGGCAGCGTGCATTGACTGCCTTACCCTTGCCCAAGTGCCTTGCCTGAGTGGTGATAAGGCTGTCATTGCGCGCAGCCCTGTGTCTGTGCAGCACAGGCAGGACAGGGCAACACGCCGTAGAAGATCTGTGTTGAATGATATGTCACATTCAACTTATTTTTTGATCCTTCTATAGTTCTATTTTACAAGACTTCTGAGAATAAAGCCAGGAGCAATTAAAAGAAGGTGTCAAGTTTTAAATACACCTATAGAAGTGTCATTTGTTAGATTAAATCGATCCGAATAGAGACAAAATCCTAAAAGCCAGGATCTCCATAGGGCGTTCAAGAACACAATCAAATAAATAATATAAAACAGGGATAGAACCACCAACCTTGTTTCGCATCCATAATGATGAAGATTGCAGCGAAAAATAAAGAACAAGATCTAGGTGCTTTCCCTCTATTCCCAAAGTCACTGGCTTGATGAGAATACCGTATGCGCAAGGACAACGAACACCGAATATCTACCTCTCTGTCCAGAATGCACTTCTCAATAGCAATTGATAACTGATAGTTGTTATGGGTAGAGGGGGGACCTAGCTCTTCTTATATAGTAATTCGTATAAGGTCTGCCTCATCACAGTCCCAGTAGGAATCTATCTGGCCCACACCAAGCCAGTCCACATTAGACTTCTAATACAACTTAATAACTCTACTTTATTAGACCAAAACTCTAATTAGCCTGATTTAGGGATTTAATTATGTCTACATGGAATTATATTAGGAATAAAATTCCAACATTCTCCCACTTGGACTTACATTAAATTTCTTATTTTTAAAAGAATTTAAAAAAGAATTTAGAAATAGTTTTGACCAAAACAAATCACAGGCCAACAACCTTTTAGAAAAACTTTATGTGCACATTTTTTTTTAAAAACAAATTGATTTAGAGGTCGTATTAGAAAATCAATCCTGTCCCATAGAGTTTTAGATATCGAATCATGGCGGTAACTGCATCTATGATCAAGCGACACAGAGCCTTCCATGGTCACGAGAGTCCTCAATTCTACTAACATGGATGCAATGTAGTAGTGTGGCAACGAGATAATACACACATAGTAATTCCTTATGTATTATCTATTGTCAGTCCAAAATTTCTCTTCTTTAAGTGGCACAGGCTCAGTAGAGAAATAATCTTTATGATTCCAATGAATCTGTATGTCTCATCTTGAATAACTCGAGTTTTACTTTATGTGTTACAAGACATACCTTTAGGCTAATAACTTAATGCTCTAGCCTTGCTTAAGGTTAACACATTCCTTAAGTCCTTAAACCGGATATATATACATCATGTTAATAAATGGAACACCCACGTGTTCAAAAGAAATTTGCATGTAATGACAACAGATATATATAAGCTAAAGTTTACCTCATGGTAAAAATTACAGATGAAAAGAAACTTTATTTTACAATAGAGCAAAAACAACTCCCACTAACCAACTGCATCCCATTAAGCACCTAAGTCCATACTTATGACATGTCTTTCAAAACACAAGGGGAATGACCTTAGGTTAGGGGATCTATAACCATATCATCTGTACCAATATGCTCTACTGCAATGTCACCTTTCCTTACTGTCTCCTTTACGGTCAAATACTTGACTTTCATGTGTTTAGACCCTCTAAATCCATTATTGTTGCTTATAATCAACACAACAAAGCTGTTATCACTATATATCTGGATGGGTCTATCCAAAAAATTTAAAATGGTCAACTATTTTATGAGATTTCTGAGTTAAATAACCTGAGTAGCAGCCCCATGGTATGCTACTAACTTTATCTGTATAGTCGAAATGGTTACCAATGTTTGTTTTGTATTGTTCTATGATACTGTCCTTCCTGCCATCAGAAAAACATAACTAGATGTGGACCTCCTATCATCCTCACAGCTAGCAAGGTCAGAATCTGTATAACCCACTAGCTTGAGTTCAGGAATGCGTCTTTATGTTGTATATAATCTTTGTTCCCTTTAAGTACCTTACACTTTCTTGGCAGTAACCCAGTGGCTAAGACTAGGATCTTACTAATATCTGTCAAGAAGACCCGTCACAGAGACAATATCTGGTCTGGTACAGACCTGAACATCCATGATACTACCTAGTACGCTAGCATAAGGCACCTCATTATTTCATCATTCCCAGCTTCATTTTTTCGGGCATTGTGTCAAGCTCAGTTTGTCACCCATGAGAACAGGAATATTCCCAGGTTTGCAATCCAGCATACTAAACCTCTCCCGAATACGATCAACAGAAGCCCTTTGAGAAAAACTTAGTAAACGGCGAGAACGATCCCTATGGATTTCAATGCCAAGGACAAAAGAAACCTCACCAAGGTCCCTTATGTCAAATTCCCTAGATAATAGTTGCTTTCAATTATGCAACATTCCTAGGTCACTGTTAGCAAGCAGGATATCATCCACATAAAATATGAGAATGCAGAATTTGCTCCCACTGACCTTGTGATATATACACTAATCCACTTTGTTTGCTACAAAATCGAATGAAGTCACGATACTGTCGAACTTCAAATATCACTGCCTAGAAGCTTGTTTAAGACCGTAAATAGACTTTTTGAGTCTACACAAGATGGTCTGAATCATCCACCGCAAATCCCTCAGGTTTAAATCAACAAACTCCCAAACAACATTATATTTCATCGATTGCACCTCATCTCTCATCACATCTAACCACAAATCTAACTGAGAACTAGAAACAACGTCTGAATAAGTAACTGGATCAACCACACAACAAATGTCGTAGTCATGTTCTCCCAGATAGACCTCATAGATAGATGGTATTTCTGAATTTCTCTCCCTGATGGATTTCCATAATGGTGCTACCACTGCCTCACCCTAATTAATCTGAGAAATCTCAGCTGAAATTGCATCAATGATAGGATCCTCAACCGCATCCTGATTAAGAGGAATCTCATCAGGTGCTACATGAATGTCAAGGACCTTAGCAATATCAGGCTCCTGAACTCTAGTAGGTGTAACTAATGGTGTAGTATGTCCCACATCCTTCTGAATAGGTAGAAGAATAGGTACCGATGTACCAACCATGTCACTAACTTGAACAGTTTGAGAACAATCATTCTTTTGGCCACATCAAATTTTAGAAACTTCGTTGTCTATAAGTCCATAATCCTAGTGTCTCCGCAGGGATTATAAAATTTATATCCCTTCGAATGATCTGGTTTAAACTGGGTTTAGTATCTACATGGTTAAGGATACAAAGAGTAGTTTTCAAAAACCTCTCCTATAAGAACTTAGGTAAATTTTGTCTTACTAACCATACTCCTCACCAGTGTAGTTATACCTTTCGGCGACACCATTTTGCTCAGGACTTCTTGGCATAGTTAACTGACCAACTATCCAAGAGTTCTCTAGGTATTTGGCAAACAGGCCCTTAAATTGTCCAGCATTGCCATGTTTGCCATAATACTCACCCCCACGATCAGATTTAACAATTTTAATAACTTTTTTCAACTATTTCTCAACTTCAGTCCTAAAAATCTTGAACTTGTCAAGAGATTCAAACTTTTCTTTAATTAAGAACAAATAGCCATATTGGGAATAATCGTCTGTAAAAGTAATGAAATAAAAATTTCTACACAATTTGGCTGAATAAAGATCACTAATGTCAGTATGAATGACCTCTAACAGGTCAGGACTACGGATTGCAGTTATCTTTTTTATCTTGGTCATCTTTCCCTTACAACAGTCTGCACAAGTTTCTAGATCACTTTCGAGAGTAGGAAGGATGTCAGACTTTATCAGCCTTTCCACTTTTGCCTTAGAAATATGACATAGCCTCTTGTGCCACAATGTGAAAGACCGTTCTTTAGGTAAGGGTCTTTTGGAAACAATGTTTTCAACTTTATAGGAGGCGTAGATATCATTGGGAGATAAACACAGTCTGTACAATCCATTGGACATAATGCAAGAACTAACTTTATTTGAAACAAATTCATCATACTATTCTTTATTTCAAAATGGTAACTACCAATGTCCAACACTAAAATCGAAATTAAATTTCGCCTGAAGGACTGTACATAAAAATTGTTCTTTACAGCCAAATTAAAACTAAAAACTAGTAATGAAATGATATCTCCCATGAACTTTATGTCAACATATCCATCGTTCCTTACGACAAACCTTGTTTCATCCTGATTTGGCCTCCTTCGGTTTATGAATCCCTGTATGGTAAAAGCAACATAAGTAGTTGCCCTGCCATCTAACCTTTAAGAACTAGATGAGGCTTCTGGTAGATTGGATTTACAAACAAAAAACCAAAGAATCAATACCTGATGGCTTGAGTTTTGATAATCAAGTCTTATATTTGTTGCAGTCCTTCTTTATGTTATCCTTCTTCTTGCAAAAGAATCAGCGATCACTCTTTTTCTTGAAAGAGTCTTTCTTGGGTCCCAAATTGTTAATCTGATCTTACTCTTTAATGGCAGACTTATGAGTATGGTGTTTAGACTTTTCACTCTTATAGGATGTGGAAGTAAAAAAGAGCAGTGTGAGCTTTATCTTTCTTTAGTTTCTCTTCCTCAGATACAATCCTAGAAATAAGGTCATTAATACTCCAAATACCATCCTGGGAAAAGTAGTTGGTTTTGATGATGTCAAACTTAGAAGGTATGGTATTAAGAACTTGATGAACAATCAATGCATCAGGAAGAGCAACATTCAAGGCTTTGATTTTGGTTTGATAACCAACCATCCACAAAATATAATCCCTAACACCCTTAGAGTCATGATATTCCAAATTAAATAGTCCTTGCAGAAGTCTCCCAATCTCAGCATTCAATGAAACTTGGTATCTCTTGAAAATTGCATCCAATAATTTTCTGGTAGTACATTTATCAGGCAGACCACTCTTTAGGTGTTCTGGTATTGACCTCTTTATAGACAGTATAGCTAAGCGATTACTCTTTTCCCATGCACAATGCACAGATTTTTCATCATTAGTACTATCATCTGTTAGGTCCATTGGTTTATTTATAATAAATGACGTATGCATATTTGCCATCTCCATGGCAAACATAATGTCCTCTTTTCACTTCTTAAAATTTGACCCAGTAAGAATCTCAATAGTGACCATATGATTGTTGACAGAAAAAGTGACTAGAAATTTAAACAATGAACAATATAATAATCACCTTGATGCAAGTATAGCTTGAAACCTTATAAGCTAATGAGAATTTTACACACATCATTGTGAAAACACCTTTGGACTGAATTCCCAACATGCAATTGTAAAAATCCCTACATACCAGTGGCCATAGGAATACAACTCAACTTTCAAAATCCACCACCTTTGGGTGTATAGAATTCTAGGGTTCGCCTATTCACATGCATACTGTATATGTACCCCTTCAAGTATTAATGTATGATCACCACCTTTGGGTGTATGACCACACATCAGAGTTGAAGGGCATCCCACAACTGTATGAGACCGGTGTTTCACAAATCCAACATAGAAGGTCGCTTTGGCGACTGTATCCTATTAAACCCATAGAACCCTCTCTTGGGATTTTCCAAAATTACTTACATCCTTAAACACTTTGTGTTATTTTATAATTTATGACAATGGGCTTAAATGTCTTAAAATTAACACAAAAAATCAATGATTCTGTTCATCAAGGTAGGTATTCCAGCAAGTCAGAAATTGGTTCAGTTCCCAATGGAACGAATCGATAAATTTCAGAAAAGGGCATGCATCAAAAGAATACCTAAAATATTTAAAATACGCATATATGATCAAACTAGAGAGCACCACTGTGTAGAGCACAGAAAAACAGAGCCAACGTAAAAAACGGAACCCCAAACGAAGTCTCATAGCCCCCAGAAAAATCGGTCAAAATTTTAGACCAAAACAGATTGACTGTACATGTTTGACCAGTCCAGATGGTCAAAACCAGTCAACCCGGTTCAAATAAAATCAACATATTCCGCTTCATTCGGCCCAATTCAGGTCCGGTTCAATTGGGTATGGGTTTACTGGGTCAGGTCTGGCCGGGCTAGGGCTAGCCCTGGTTCTGGGCCAGTTCTGTATGGGCCAACAAGCCCGGTCCTTGTCTATATGAGCCAACCGGAATCGGATCTATCCGGTCTGATCGTGGTTCAACCCAATGGCTCAACTACTTGTCCAATCGGGTTCACACCAACCCAAACAGGTCAGAATTTCTGGTTTTTGGGTCGGGTCCTAGGGTCAGAAAATGGGTCGACCCGACCCACCGACGCACGTTAACAAGCCTTAATATCTGTCAGGGGCGCACGATAGCAAAACCCCGGAAAACAACTTTTTTTTTTTTTCTTTTTTAAACCCAATCGAAGAGTGAGATCTACTCGCCGTTGTCGCCGGCGCGAGAGGACGCGTCCGACGGCCGCCGACGACAATCCACATACCAAAATTTCTGATTTTTCAAGCTCTACCTTACTGTGTTGTCAGATTCAACTTTTTCGAGCTAAAAAAAAATCGGCAGTATACCCATGTCCGTACGGATTTTTTCAAAATTTGAAAAAAAAATCCTAAAAACCTTGATTCGAATAAAAAAAATTTCGATCCCTTAGTATGATCTATTATTTTGAATCCATATAGGTTTAAGAACGGATCTATGGAGACTTTGATACCACATGTAAGATTAAATCGATCTGAATAGGGATAAAATCTCAAAAGTCACGATCTCCATAGGACGTTCAAGAACACAACCAAATAAATAATAGAAAACAAGAATAGAACCATTAACCTTGTTTCGCATCCATAATGATGAAGATTGCAGCGAAAAATAAAAAACAAGATCTAGGTGCTTCCCCTCTATTCTCAAAGTCACTAGCTTGATGAGAATACCGTATGCGCAAGGACGATGAACACCGAATATCTCCCTCTCTGTCCAGAATGCACTCCTCAATAGCAATTGATAACTGATAGTTGTTATGGGTAGAGGGGGGACCTAGCTCTCCTTATATAGTAATTCCTATAAGGTCTGATTCATCACAGTCCCAGTAGGAATCTATCTAATTCATACTAAGCCAGTCCACATTAGACTTCTAATACAACTTAATAACCCCACTTCATTAGATCAAAACTCTAATTAGTCTGATTTAGGGATTTAATTATGTCCACATAGAATTATATTAGAAATAAAATTCCAACATCACTCACACAAACAAGCTAGTTTATATTCTCATTATATACAAACTCAAACGCCTTTCTAATTATTAGATTCTTTACTTGAATGGGGTTCTATTATTATCACTGTTTTTCATTTCAAGGAAATGCAAAGAACTGAATACTAAAGAGAGTATCGCAAAATTGCTATATTTTTTTACACAATATTCAATTAAGTTTATTTCAATCAAAGTGAACGAGCTACATGGATTCTTTTATTTTTTTAACTTGCGACCCGGGACAGTCCCTAAGCTTATATTGAAATAAAACAATATGAATCTGAAATATAATTTTATCAAAAAAAATCAGAATACAAAAAGGGGACATAACCCGCCTTACCTTACCCAAGGGAAACAAAACACTTGCTCTCATAGAGCTAAAAACTAAACCACCCCAACCAAGAAAAATAAACTAGTAAAATAAAAATTACATTTTAAAATTGCATGGATTCTATTTCACTATTCAAATTTATTTGAAATCGTGATATATTTAACTTCCAATTAAAATATTAAAGTATAATATTCAAGAGCATATGAGACTCCTTTTAGTAGCTTATGGAACATCATTCCATTTGAGAAACCCTATCAAAAGAGGGTTTTGCTAACCTCAGTGAGGCCACCTTGTGGTCTTATTTGACTATCAACCTCATGACCTCACAAATAAAAGGTCATGTGTTCAACTCTTCTTGGGGTTTAACCGTACAAAAAAAGCTAGGTGTATTTAGTGCACGAGGCTCCCATCACTGCAGGATCTTAGGGTTTAACTATTAAAAAAAAAATTCCTATCATTATCCAATTTTGCACCATATGGCATATATTATTTTGCTACTCAACACTAATTTTGTATCCTAAATTGACATAAAAAATCTTTTGAACCATATGGCAGATGACTTAGAACCGAGGTCAATCAGAACAGTTTGGAAATTGATACAAAAATAACTCACTTTAGAATTGGCTCATCGGATTTCAGTGACGGACCCAAAGACTTTAGAATCGACCATTTTAGAGCGTCTAGAATCAGGATGATACGGTCAATTTCGATCCAAATCAGTTGATTCAATTGATTTGACTTTAATTTTGTAAACAGTGCTTCTCATACTTAACAACTAGATTATGAACTACAACATTAGATTGCGTAATTAAAAATCGGAGAAGGTTTTCCTCTATCGCAGATAAAGAAAAAATACATTCATTTAAGGTCATTATTATTCTACTTCCCCCTTTCTTACAAAATCAAAACTACCATTCCCTTCATGAGTATCTTTTTTGTGTACTCATTCAATGGAATTCCCTTCACTTATTGTGAAAGGAGACCGGGTCCGACTAGGAATTTGTTTCACTTGTCTTCAAAAGTGGAAGAAATTATTGTTTTAAGACCCCCTCCCCATAGATGGATCAGAGGGGAATATCTTGATATTACCTTACAGGTAGGGTTGTAAATGGATAATCAAAAATTCGAATTCGATCCCCATCCGTATCTGTTTCGAAGCATCCGAATTTGTTTAGAGATATCCAGAAAAAAATCCGAATACTTCGATAAAAATTTGAATTCGAATATTTAATTATAAAAAATTAAGTAAATAATGATCTGGAGGGTTTTTGAAGATTCAACAGGTTCTAGAATATGAGAAAAAGAGAATCATGATCTAAAACTATGGATTGAGAGTAAATTGTATCCACTAGGGGGAGGAAGGTTCGGGTTATACAAGGCAGAGGTGTAAACGGATGGTCGAAAATCCGAATTCGATCTACATCCGAATTCGTTTAGAGGTATCCGAATTCGACCAAGAAATATCTGAATCCGATTACATCCGATCTGCATCCGATCCGTATCCGAGCCAAATCCGATCCGTTTACAGGCCTACTTACAGGTTACTTTTTTTTTTTTTCTCAATCTCATCATCTATGAATAGAAAAGCCTACCTAACTTGAGAACAAAATAATTCAATGGTTTACCACCTTACTTGAGGGGAAAAAAATTTCAATGTTTTGGACTTTGATCTCTGCAAGTAGAATTTACTTTCAACTTACAAACGCCGGTCTCTTTACGGGACAGTAGCTGTAAGTTGCTCTCAGTCAGGGTTCTAAAACGCGTAATCAGTGACGGAAGTAGTCAATGCCGAAACGATTTAGTTTGACATGGAATCGATTTAGATCGATCGGACAAAACTAAGGACGTAAACGGATTGGATTCGGCTCAGATAATGCTATATTCGCATCCACATCTGATTAGTTTTTGGACGGATTCGGATAGTGCTAAACGGAAACGGAAACGGATACGGAAAGTCGGAAATGGATTTCAGCTATTCATTTACGCCCCTAGACAAAACCCTAGAATTATTAGAAATCAGGATGGGTAATTGTCAATTTTGATTTGAATCAGACGATTCCCAATCCAATTCTCCGATTCTTGAAACCTTTGTTCTTTAGCTTGAACCACCCAATATGGTAGGTCCTGTCATCATGGTTTTGGTGCATGGTATCACATCGGGTATCGATCACTTGCAAAACGGATATAGTATCAACATGAATCAGCTGTATTGGACCAATTTACCCTTAATTTCTTCAAAAAAGACAAGATTTTTGACTATTTTATCCATTATTCGTACCGTATCATTGATATGAAATTATTTAATAAAACCATTACATATCGCTCAAAATAAGACCATACGATACCGATACGCAAACGATGACTGTAGTTTGAACAGTGGAACCACTGTATTAGGCGGTTGAAGAGGCGCCGGTTTCTTTACGGGACCTTGGGAGAAATTAAAAAAACAAAAAAAAATCCATCCACAGATTTTGTGAGCCGCAGGAGTTTTAAAGTCAAATTATAAAGTACTACAGTGGGTTTCTTGACCAATAGCTGAGTTTTATATTTTTGGGTTTATGAGTAGTTCACTTGTGCGAGTTTTCAAAAGTACGCAATGGATATTAAACACCTGATTACTTATTTTGATCAGGTTTCATTTTATTATATTTCAAGGGAAGGCAATGTTGTGGTTGAATCTCTTGCGAGTTAGGCGATATCTTTTACGGATAGAATAGTTTAACCCAATTCCAATCCCTGTGTTTCTGTTGATTAAAGCTTAGATCCCAGGAGTGTAATCCGTGTACTTCAGTAGTATTTCTGTTGACCCAAAAAAAAAACGTTGGGCTAGCCTATAACCCCGGTATTATTTTCATCGGGAATGTCTAAATGACCTATTGGTGTTTTAGAATTGTTGTTTTCATTTAATTGTCTTTTATTTTATTCCTTAAAACATTTAATACAATTTTTTCATTGAGGTTAAATTTGTTATTTACTTTTTACACTAGAGTTGTATTAGATACTGCATTAAATGACTTTGAAAACTTTTTTTTATCCAACTTTAAATACAGTAATAAATAAAATTTTGGAGATAAAAGTATAGTTGGGAAACCGGATTTTGATTGATACGAGTCATCCAAGTCAAGTAAAATTTTTTTTTTTTTAAAATATTTGGTTAAGAGTCGTGTAGATTAGGTTAGAGTAAAACATGACGAGACTTAGTCATAAATTGTCCGAGTCAAATAAGACTCATTATTTTTACCCGAATCGTGACAGACTTGACGAGTTTAATATTTTAAAAAAAAAACATAAATTTGATTCAGTTAGGAACTGAGTTGAATAAAATAGTAAATTTTTATTCTAAAAACCTCAACTCTCCGTCTCTCTTCTCTTGTTCAATGATATAAACTCAAAATGTATTGATATGTGATTCTTTGAATTTTTTTTTGTATGTTTCTGATTTTTTACTAATTTATACATATTTATTGTATTTTTTTTTGTGCTAATGATCGAAAGTATGTATTAAGAATGAATGAAAATAAAGTTACAAAAGAAATTACAAAAGAGACTCAAAAGACCTGATGTCTTTGAGCTTGGCCAACAAACCTATATAGAGGCCTTCCTAAAGCCTCCCTTTATCATATTTATTGTATTAAACAAAAAAATGTGACTCACATTGACCGAGTTTGACAAGGCCGAGTCACCAAATTTTTCTGAAAGACGAGATAAGTTAGAAAACCTGGTTTTCCAACTGTGAATAAAACAATGGGGTTTAATATTGACACCTTAGGACGTATCAATAAGAAAATCTCATTTGTATAAATCCAAATTTTGTGGATATATTGTGTATGTATCCATCTTGTCCCGAATAGTTTTTAAATCAATACGACTTTTGCACGTTTGACAAAATCAAATTTGTTCTAGACTATTTGAAGGACAAATACAAAAAAAAGGGCATACTCAGAGCACAAGGCTCCCGTCGATGCAAGGTCTAGGGAGGGTCATAATATATGCAGCCTTACCCCTGCTCCCACAGAGAGACTGTTTCTAAACTCGAACCAGTGACCATTTGGTCACTATGGAGTAACCATTACTGTTGCACCAATGCCCGCCTTCTCGTTTGAAGGACAACCATTGAAAAAAAAAATGAAACAGTAAAAACATATACAAATACGTATGATTGAGAGATGTCACTCCAAATTTATATGTGGCCTATCCAAAGTGTTCTTATCTATTCATTAGAATTTTTTTTTTTGGTAAAGATCTATTCATTAGAAATACGTCCACGTGGGAATGGTTTCCCACATTATGTGTAAGAAAAATTTATCAAAATATAAATACTTTTTATATAAAATGTGTTTTCTAGCCTGACTAGACTATTAGAGTATCTTCATATTGACACTATGTTTTGCTATGTGGAAGAGTGATATTGCAATCTTGAATTTATTGATAATTAGAAAAGGGTCATTGACTAATAACAATTCAAATTTGACTTAGATTAATGATGTACTCCATGTATTGATTTTTTTTTTCTTGTATTTTCAGTTATTCATTTTATTAGATCAATTGCCCCAAGCAAAAGTGATTCCGAATATGCTACGAAGCTGGTTACCTAGAACAAATAGTTTTATTTTGTCTTGTTCTCTGTTGGATTATTGGTTCTATTGAACCGAGAGTATCAAGATCCAATAAATTTGGTTTGGATCATACTTGATTGTATGTGAGAAGACGGCGGAAGAGAGATCAAGAACCACGCTTTTTTTTATTACGAGCACAGGAACAAATCTTCTTTTTTTCTTTAGATATCTTAAAAGGTTTCTCCACGGAGAACTCCACACCCCAAATCCTTGGGAGAAGATAGAATTGCACAGAGAATACAAATACTTGGAAGGCAGAGAGAAATTTAAAATTTTGATTTTCAGTATATGGCCTTAGGGTTAGAGGTTCTCTATTTATAACCAAAAACCCTAAAACCCTAAAACCCCCATTTTAAATACGATTAGAGGACTTTCGAATCCCACCTATCCACAAAATTTCAGCCTTATCCAATCATGTGGCACATATTTGTGCCAATCTAATAAACTCTCTAGACCTACTGCACTAGAAAATTTTCATCTTGATTTTTATTTTCCATCTCCTAAATTCACGGGTTTCATGTAAGGCTGTGCCACCATCATAGTTGTTTCTTGCCCTACACCTCATTGAAGGGGAAAACAAAATTTCATTGAGCAAAGGGAAAGGGTAATCACAACATGACACACTTTAAAGCCAAGCAAGAAACTACCGTCTAAATAGACATCATAATGAAAAAATTAAGCAAAGAACAGCTAGATCATCACCCAACCGACCTAAGTACTCCAGGAACAGATTTCTCAATTTTCATTCCCCCATCAATAATCAAACAAGGTTCATTTTCAAGTACCAACTCCCTCAACTCTGCCACTAAATGTCAGGGTTTGAAATTTCTCAGAAGCCAATCATAATTAACAAGTTTTCCCCCTATTTGGAAAAAAAAAACAAAAAAAGAAAGAAAGAAGAAAAACCAATGAATATTTCATTTCTCTTTTGACCCACCAAATTTTTAGGCTCGGATAAAAACTGACCCTTAAAAACTAGTCATTAAAAAGAGGAATCCCATGTCCTCATAAACTTTCACATCAGGCTACTCTCATCCTTTGTGTGAAACCCCAACATAAAAAGTGGCACCATTGTTTGGTTAGCTATGGAGCATCTGTTATTACTGTCTTCAGATGAACTGCTTTTCTAAAGTAACTTTCACAACAAAAAAAAAAAAAAAAAAAAAAAAATTTCTTTTTTAACCTTTCCCACTTAAGATGGTATGTAAACCTATTTTATCTGTTCTTGAAGAGGATTATTTCTATCAAAGATTTTAAAGTTCAGCTCATGTTCAAAAGCAAGGTGAGCACAAATGCAGTATATATTTTCTATACCCTGAATAGTATGAATATCCACAGTATTAGCTATTAAGAAAAATTAATGCTAGACTAACCTCTTTTTAGACTATGCTGAAAAAACACCCTTAGAAACCATTAAGCTTGGGTTTGTGCCTACAAGACCTTTGTACTGCCATCTCTGGACATATCTCCATTATAGAAGATCTGAAGCTATATTATTTGCAAATGCATACTTAGCCAAAAACCCATGCATCTCTGCGTGATTAGGTTTTTGATTTCAAATGCCTTTCCATATTTCGAGTTACTGTCTCGTTGAACAACATACTCATAGAGTGGGGGAAAAAAAACTGACTACAAACAGAGGCACATAAATAAGACTTTCTTTCCTTTCTGTTGACTGATTGATAGGGTACTTACGGAAAAAAAATGTTTATACAGCATCCTACATAGGTGTTTAGAGTATCTGGTTGTTATCAAATAGAGAAGTGTCAAGAAATGAAAAGTCAGGTGGCAAACTATTACTTCCCACTCCTAAGGACATTTAGTTATTTACACATTTAGCATGCATGTCAAAATTGAATCATTAAGCCTAATTGAACAAGAGCATCACCATTTAGTCAATTTCTGTTGTTCGAATCCTCTGAGGCAATTGCATGCTTACAATATCGTCTCTGGGGAGGCTATATAATGATCCATTATTTGGATTGTTAATTGTCTGTCTGGTCTCTGGCTCGTCTAATGGCAACAAGTGTGTAACTTCTTTATTTTTTCGGAAAACCAAGTATGCAATCCCAGCCAAATATATCAACATACCTGAAAATCCAAATATCCCAGAAAACACAACTACGATGACTGTTAACCCTGAATGAAGTAGTAACGTAATAAAGCTGGTCGCAATAAAGTATATGTTAATGGCCATGATCAGGGAGCCTATGATCCAGGTGACTGCAGTTATCTGCAATAGAAAATAGTGAAAAATTTAAACATCAGACTAACAAAGTAACAGATAATGAATGACAATCAAACAATTGGTGGGTTGACGTCCAAAAGATTACACTGGATAAAATACTTATGAGTTTAATGGTCAAGATACAGACTCACAAAAAAAGAGAGGATAAAATGCTTATAAGTTTAATGATCAAGACACACACACACACACAAAAAGGATAAAATGCTTATGAATTTAATGGTCAAGATCACCTGACCGATCAAGAGTGTTCAAAATGTTTCAGGGTCATTTTCAAACTGTTTGCTAGAGGTTCTAATGCTGTCTACCAAGTGCCAACCTAACAAAACTCACAGCCACTATCCCAGCTTGGCACCAGCAGTGGAGAAGCATTGGCAGTGTTCAGCTCTGGCAATTATGTTTTCTTTCTTTTATCTATGAATATAATCCAAAGGAACTTCAAAGTTTCTAAGATCAGTGAGACATTTTATTTCAGTACCCAACCTCAAAAAAAAATTTATCCAATTTTAAATTGTAAAAGCTAGTACCAGGAAAGTGCACATATCATTCATACATCTTTATTTATTACCCCAAAATGCAGCAGCTGACACATACCTTCAGAAAGTTCTAATATTCTTAAGATTCTTCAGAATTCAAGTTTATTCAGTCTTGGCAATATAGACACTTTGTACCATTGTCCAACAATGATACAACCTGTCCACCATGAACTAATGACAATTACTATGAAACATTATTCACACAGATATGTATGTCTAAATGCATTTACTGTCATCACATTCCTGTACTCTTTTAGTTTATGCCCCATTTGAATTATCCAAATCAATGGATATGTAGACTTTTCACATAATGTAATATCCTATTCTCTATTATAAAAGAAAACAACAATGGGAAAGATAGGATCTTTGTCCTACATGTCAATGGAAAAATAGAGCTCTAAATTTCCCCTTTTTCTCCCCCTTATCCAGGAGGTACATGGATGGGTGGGTGAGCAGTTAATTTATCTATATGACGAGTGGTTCCTTTCAAAAAATGTAAGGCTGGAAAAATTTGTTCAGCATCGAAACCAAATTGCCAATGGATGTAGGGTTTTCTTAGCATATACACAACTCTTAATCTATGCAAATGAAATCTATCAAGTATCAGAAATAAATCCATCTCCTTGTACATCCATCCAACATTAGTATATAGCCATGACTCAAACTGTTTGAGATTGATTAATGGTATTATAAATCCACCTTAGAAGAAGTCTTACCAAAGTTGAGTTCGCATATAAACCCATCTTGGTTGTGCTGCTAGTGAACTTAAGAAGTGGAACGAGAGCAAAAGGGAGTTCAAATGACAGGATCATCTGTCAAGAAAACATCAATGAAAATAAGTGTAAAGATTCATAATGACAATGTGATCAGAACAAGAGGAAAAGTGATATTTTTGGTTACGTATAAGTTTGACCAATCACATCTTCTCAGATGTGCAGAATATATTATCCTTTTCTTTTTACTCTCAAAGAAAAGAATGAAAAAAGATTGAACCCTTGTATATCAATAACTCACACATATCACTCCTCTTAACTGTTTAAAATATGCATTACTGGGTGAAAAAATCCAATTCATGTTAAAAGAGGTATTAATTGACTGCAAATTTAACCTTGTCCATTCAGGTTGGTAGGTCTCATCCAGATAAAGTCTGGAAGACGTCTAACATCTGTAGGTATTCAATATGGTTATAACTCAATAAGACCGTTCCATTGGTTTTTTGACCCTCTCCCCCCCCCCCCCCCCACACACACACACACACATTAAATTTAGTAGTAATACCAAGTCCACTGACACAGTAGACAAGTAACATCATGGCACAATAGACACAAATTTTTTTTGTCAGAATTGGCACTCCCATACTATACAAACTTGGAATGCATCAAAAGAATTTTCTCTGGGCCCACAGCTCATGTGGTCAGAGGCTACTGCACCTCAATCATGGTGTACATGTTTGACCAACAAACAAACCAAATCATGTGGAGAAATTGACCATGAAATAGACAGTAAACAGTTCAGAGAATGGACAGCACATAACTAATCAATACTGAAATTAAGAGGAAAAAAAAATAACAAATAAAAATTTCAGCTTCAAGGCCAATAATCATAAACTTATTCCAAAGTTGTAAAATTGTAATAATCAACAGACAGAATCAAATACATTCCAACCACCAATAATCCCAGATAAATGTAAATCCTGAGTTAAAGATGAAAGATGAGTTCATTGTTAAGGTAATGAGTCAATACCGATGCAATAATGATTAATTTGCCAGCCCCAGCAGAGCCACCAATGATTGAAACAATTAGACTTGGCACTATTGCCAAACATCTTGTTAAAAAGTTCCGTACCCATGGCCTGAGACGCAAATGAAGAAACCCCTGCCAAAAAAGAAAATGGTTTGTATGTTAAACTAATAATGAAAATATTTTATTGCCGGATTGGTGTTAATCAGGAGTAAAGCATGAAGCCCATAATCTCTTCCCCAAGACAAAGAAAATTGTTAGACTACTATTCAAAACCCAATATTCAGTTAGAGAGATACCTGCATGACAAATTGCCCAGCATAGGTCCCAGTAATTGTGGAACTTTGACCCGATGCCAATAATGCAACTGCAAATAGCTTTGAACTGAAACTGCCTAAGACATTCTGTAACAAGTAAAATGAGAAAAACTGAGAAAATGAAAATTGGAGAAAAAATAACCGTTGCCAACAAATATCTAATTCCTATGACAAGAACTTCAGCCTAAAATGAAGAACTGACATACAAAAACTGATACAAGAAGAATCCTAATAGGAATAATTTCAATGGAGAAAGTAAACACCGAGAAGATAATCTCAATATCACCGAAAATGGCATGGAAACCAATAAACCAAACATACTCTTAGTAGAAAAGAGGCTTTGTTCAAGTCCAAGTTCTTGCAGCCTGTCTGATCTTCTTGACTCAAGTTTTCTGAATTGCAGACTGCACCACTCACAGAAATAACTGATACATTAATGAGAAAGGCTATCGTTAGAGCAACTGCACTCTCTATGGTATAAAATCTGCATGCATCCTGCAAACAAGATAGTGGGAAGATATCAGAATCATGAATAATAGAAGTAACTATACATGAAATAAAAACCATCACTAGCAAGTAGTAGCCAAGTACACATGCTACCTTCATCTCAAAATATGAATACTTGTTCACCTGATTCTAGAAGAGCTACCATAATGGAATTTCCAACAAAAAAGAATCTTGAATAAGCCCAAAATTAAAATTTAAGATGCAGTATCTAAAGTACCATGAAAATAAGAAACTTCAATAAGCCTTTCCACCAAAAGAGCATAATTTTAAAGGACCAAAAACACAATGTCATCTTGATATACTGTAGGACAGAATTATCTATACATCAGTCAGAGACCATCCAATAACTTATGGATTGTCATTCTAACCCTCAATGCAGTTCATGCAAGAGGAATGCTCACTTCTTACAGGAGTTTCAGGCCATAGATAACAATAAAATGACTGTTCCTTATTGTACAATTATTGGCCTTTCTTGAACTGTTACTTCACTCAACATAAGCCACAAGGCATATTGCTTGCGAACAGATGGTTGTAAATGTCTACTGATAAGATTTTGGGCCCATTGTTGACCCAAAAGATGACTCAGAAATGGAAGAGTTAGAGGAATGCATTAAGTGTGCTACTTGTTCCATATGGCTCAAAAGATCCAATGTCTACCACAATGAAAGCTAAGCCTCTAAAGCTAAGAGGTTTACCACGAAATTATGGGTCATCATAACCCTCAATGCAGTTCATGCAATAGGAATGCTCAATTCTTACAGGAGTTCCAGGCCTGATTATCCAATTTATTAGCCTTTCTTGAAATGTGAATGTTCACCGATAAGGTTTTGGGCCCATTGTTCATCCAAAAGATGACCAGCAATTGAATACTTAGGCTGATGCGTTAAGTGTGCAACTTGTTTCATATGGCTCGAAAGATCCAGATGTCTACCACATTGAAAGCTAAATCTCAATCATTAAGAGGTTTACCTTGATGCCCTGAATGGATCGTGGAACTCTCCTAGAAAGCACCAATGCTGAGTGGAGGAAAAGATTGTGCCTGTAAAAAAGTGTACGAGAATCATGAGAAAAAAATATTGATTCAAGAAAGGACCAATAGGGAGTTAAAAGGAATCTTACGGCATCACCATAGCACCAAGAAGTGAAATTGCAAGGGCAGTAGCTCCGTTTCCTTTGAGTGAGGGAACAAAAAGCCCCTTCAGAACTTCTGAAGAGTTGGGCTTTGCATATCCAAGCTCCGCACAGAAGCATGCAGCAATTGTAAATACCAGAAATGCAATAAATAACTCAAGTTTCCTCACCTGTATAAGAACCAACACAAAAGCTTAATGAATCTAGTCTTATACAAGAACTAGGTTTGCTTTTTTCTTTCACAATATGTAACTTTATATATTTTATGATCGTAATCCTGAAAATTTTAAACTACTTTTTCCATTTATCTTCAAATTGTTATGGATTCAGGAAGCACAAGGGCATATGGTAATAATACCCCATATTGCTGCAGCGCTAGAAAAACTAGAGTACTTAGCCCTGTAAGAAGAACACCACACCATAGAGGAATGTTGAAGAGCATGTTCAGCGCAAAGGCTGTTCCAATCACTGGACAATAAAAGAAGCGGCAGTTACTATTGAAGTGCAGAGCAGAATGCAGTTAACAAAAGAATTAAAAGGTTCCCACATAATACAAATTGAAAAAAGCATTAATATAAAATACAGATGTGACTGTAGAATCCATTAATATATCAAGTGTGTAGGTAACAGTAACTCCCAAGGTAAGCCATCACATATGCAACACTTAGGCATTATCTAGGAAACTGAGATTTCATTTATAAAGACATGCATGTATGTATGACTTTCTTTATCCTTAGTGTGTGTGTGTGTGTGTGAGAGAGAGAGAGAGAGAGAAAACCAACCAGATCAAATCACTGTAACTGCCTGAACTTTCCATAAAATCTTTTGGTTGGACAGGATAGCCACAAAGTTTTGTGTCTGATGTTGACAGTTGCTTCTAGTGTTTTTCAGTAAGGTTGTTCCCACCTTGCCATGCTAAGAATATTAAAAAAACCACACCCAGCCACCACCAAAACCAAAGCCAGAGCTAACCTTTTGTCAGCTGTTATTATCTGGATAATGGAGGGACTGATAGGGATCAGGAATCATCTCTCTCTCTTGTTCTGGAGAGGGTCTTCTTTCACAGAGAATGTACTCATTCCGACGATGTATAGACACTTTTCCTGGTCAATTTCTTCTTCCCTCAAGTCTAAGCATCCTTCTTTTACATAGATGAGCAGAAGCGAGCTGACACCATTAGCCGATGTCATGCCACATCATACACCACATGCATTGTGAAGGGAAAAGAAATTCTGGTAGGGAGTGTTTTTGTCCTAGTAAGCAGTTGTGGTCTTACGTGCCCAAGGTTCAAAATTGAATTTCACAATCATTTCGACCTTTGGAGAAACAAAAATATTTCGATGAAGGGGTCTTCTCTTTGGCATGCATGTGCCTAAGACTTTATGGTCTGATGCACTTCTTACCGCTGCCTTTCTTATTAACCGGATGCCAACTCCACTTCTTGGCTCCAAATCCCCCTAGCCCTTCTTTCTCCTCAATCCTCAGTTTTCTCCTCGCCTCCAAAAGTCTTTGGTTGTGTTTGTTATGTTCATGTCAACAAATCAGCCTGCACCAAGCTTGATCCCAGAGCTCTCAAGTGTATCTTCTTGGGCTACTCTGATTCAACCAAAGGGTATAAGTGCTACCATCGTCCTTCCCGAAAGCGACTTCTCTCCAAAGATGTCACCTTCTTTGAGTCTATTCCTTACTTTTCTTCCCCTCACCATCCTGTTCAGGGGGATAGTACTAGCAGTGAATAGGATGCTGATGTCATTCCTTTTCTATCTCCCTTGCCTACCTCTACTTCCCCATCCTTATTTGATATTGGAAAGTACAAAGAGGTGGAAGTTGTTAATGATGCTGATGCTGATGGTGTTGTTGATATTGATGCTAGTAGTGATGGTGATGCTAGCAGAAAAAAAGAATACAAGGGAATAAGATTCAAGGAAGATGGTGTATTCACAAGGTGAATGCTTGTTGAAGGGAAAAACAAAGCAACTATGGTATAAACAACCCTACCAAAACCCCTCTTTGGATCCACATCCTCAGTTTCATCCTCCTCAGTCAGGTAATTCTTCTCCTTCTGAATTAGATCTTCCCATTGCTATGAGAAAGGGGAAGAGATCCTGTACTAACCCCATAGCCCAGTTTGTTTCCTATGACTCTATTTCTCCTACAGGTATTGCCTTTTCCACTACCCTTGAGTCTTCTTCCATTCCCAAAAATGTTACAGAGGCCTTATCCGATCCAAAATGGATGCAAGCAATGTCTGAGGAAATGGTGGCTCTGGAGAAGAACAATACTTGGACTCTAGTTGATCTTCCCGGGGGGAGAACTCCAGTAGGATGCAGATGGGTTTATACAATCAAGTATAGATCCGATGGTACAGTGGAAAGATATAAAGCTAGACTGGTTGCAAAAGGGTATAGTCAGGTGTATGGCATTGACTACCAGGAGACTTTTGCCCCCGTAGCCAAGCATAACTCAATCAGGGTTCTTCTTTCAATGGCTGCCAATCAAGATTGGCCAATGTACCAATTAGATGTGAAGAATGCATTTCTTTATGGAGATTTAGCAGAAGAAGTGTACATGCAACCTCCACTTGGTTTTCAGTATCCCTCAACTGAAAGGAAAGTATGTCTCTTGAAGAAAGCTCTCTATGGCCTCAAGCAGTCTCCTAAGGCCTGGTTTGAGAGATTTAGACAAGCCATCCTGAAGAATGAGTATTATCAGAGTCAAGCTGACCACACCTTGTTTATCAAGAGAGGTAATGGTACAGTTACAACTCTCATTGTCTATGTTGATGACATTGTGGTAACTGGGAATGATGTTGCGGAGATAAACAGCTTGAAGTCTTATCTGGCTAGACAGTTTGAGATCAAAGACCTTGGACTCTTGAAATACTTCTTGGGTATTGAAGTATCTAGATCAAGGAAAGGAATCAACATCTGCCAAAGGAAATTTATCTTAAATCTTTTGAAAGAGACAGACATGATAGGGCGCAAACCAGCAACTTCTCCCATTGATCCGAATCATAAGCTTGATGATGAATGTGGTTCTTCTCTTATAGATGCAAGCAAGTACCAAAAATTAGTTGGGAAACTAATCTCTCTCTCCTTGACTCGACCAGACATCTCTTATGCAGTTGGAATGGTGAGTCAGTTCATGCATGCTCCCAGGAGTGGGCATCTGGATGCGGTGTATCGCATCATTAGATACCATAGTTGTCATGGAGCCGCCATGGCGTCCTGGCGTTGGGGGAAAGGGCATATCGAGGTCCGCCATGATATATGTATAAATATCGAGCGATATGGTTTCCATGGCGTCGCCATGGACGCCATACCACGATATATGGGTATGTCGATCGATATTTGAACATTTAATGTATAAAAGTCAGGCTTATATTTTATTTTTTTTTAAAAACCATTTAATAACTTAGATGCTTTTTCGTTAACGTGTATTGGAGGTGTAACTTGAAAAGTTACACCTGCAATACACATTATCATAAAAATTAAAAATATTAAACATAATAACATTAGTCATATACCCTAATGGGGGGAAATAGAAATCGTAAAAGGGAAAATCGAGAGGAGTTCGTGAGACACTGAGACAGAGGAATAGTTCGTGAGAGTTGAGACAGAGGATCGTGACTCCGGCAACGGTAACTTGTGTTCCTCACTTCCTGCAACTCTCGGCAGCCTTCGAAGTTCGAACTTCTCCGGCAACCTCCAGGACTCCAAGTAAGTAAATTTTTTTTCTTTTTTTAATTTGGTTCTTCTTCCTCCTCCCAGTCCTCCGGCAACTCGATTTTTCAGTTCAGTACTTCAGTTCTTCTCCTCCCTGGCAAACATCTTCTTCTTCTTAACTTCTTCTTCTTCTTCTTCAGTTCTTCTCCTCCCAGCCTCCGGTAGTGATTACAGCCAGTAGTATCGTTTTTTTTTTTTTTTCTTTCTCTTGCCTTGCACAACCACAGTTACACACACAGAGATAGGGAGAGAGTCGAGAGACAAAGGGGGGGGATTTGTTTCAGTTAGTAGTCCTCGACTCCTCTCGGTTTTTTTTTTTCTTTTTTCTTCTTTACTTGTACAGTCACAGAGACAGGGACATAGTCGAAAGACAGAGGGGGGAGGGATTTATTCCAGTCAGTAGTTACAGCCATAGTCCTCTCTGTTTTTTTTTTTTCTTTTTTCTTCTTCTTGCCTTGCAACTACCTTGTTTACAGTCGCAGACCTTGGGACTTCCTGCCTTGCAGTTGCAGGCTTCCACATAGACAGAGAATGTATTTTTTTTTTCTTCTTCTTGCCCTGCACAGTGCACACATACACACAGTGTCACACACAGAGACAGGGAGAGAGTCGAGAGACAGAAGCGGGGGATATTACACTTTCATGAATTAAACCATAGTATATTAGTAGTACACTTTCATGTTGATTTTTGATGTTATAGGACATATTATATCATACTAAATAACATTAAAAATAGAGAAAATAAAAAATAAAACATGGTCGACAAGCTGGCCATGGCGTTGCCATGGCGGGCGACATGTCGATATATCGACGTGACACCCCTCCACCGACTTGGATCACCGTGACGCAGTGACAACTATGGTAGATCCTTGAAATCCTGTCCAAGAAAAGGCCTTCTATTTTCCAGGCATGACGATTTGCAGATTGAAGGCTACACAAATGCTGATTGGGCTGGTTCAGTCTCTGACAAGAGATCTACTTCTGGGTACTATACCTTTGTGGGTGGTAATCTAGTTACCTGGAGGAGCAAGAAACAACCATTTGTAGCTAGATCCGGCGCAGAGGCTGAGTTTAGGGCCATGGCTCATGGAGTATGTGAGCTTATATGGCTAAAAAGACTTCTTCAAGACTTGAGTTTTGAAACTGAAGGGCCAATGAGACTTTATTGCGACAACAAAGTTGTTATAAGCATTGCCCATAATCCGGTTCAGCATGATCGAACCAAACATATTGAGGTTGATCAACACTTAATCAAAGAGAAGCTAGATTCTACGTGCATTTGTACTCCCTTTGTGAAGACAGGTGATCAAGTAGCAGATATCTTCACCAAGGGTCTCATTCCAGGTCTATTTAGTACCTTATTGTCCAAGTTGGGAATGTATGACATTTATTCTCCAGCTTGAGGGGGAGTGTTAGAGTGTATGTACTAGGGGTACTTTAGTACATGTCTATGTCATATGTCACTAGAGTTGTATTTTTAACTTTTATTTCTGTTTCTCTTTTACCTCCCTAGGGAGGTCCTTGTAATTTCCTAAGAATGGTTTAATGAAGTAAATGGATGTTAGGAGAAGCTACTCCTAACATTCCACGATTCTCTCCAACTATCTTCTTCTTCCTCTCTTCTTCTCTCTTCTTCTCTCTTCTTCTTCTCCTTCATGCTGCAAACCCTTCCTTCATTACTAGGATCAATCATCTATAAATCTTAACTAGATGGTACTACCAGGAATGGTGATAGTGGTATCATCTTCTACTGGGGGTTCTTCAGGGGTTGAAGCAATCGTGGATGGCATGGGAGGGCAGTTCTTCGAATAGTGGGCAAAAACTTTGCAAAGTAAACAATGAGGAGGGAACCATCCATAATGAACCTCCTGTTGGAAGGAGAATCCTTCATCATAAGTGACGGTGATCAAAGAGGGAGGAATGTAATCCACTGCAATCTCGACACAGATCCTTGATAAGCAAGCCTGTCCATCTTCTTAGTTCATTCATCGGAGTACAACAGTTTCGCAATGACAGAGCCGATGATGTGAGCCCAGCTTCACACTAGAAGTGGAGAGGGAGACGTGGGAGGGCAATCCATAGGGGAATGGAAATGAGGTTGACCTTGTTGAGCTGAAGATACTGATCCCATAGACGAAGAAAAATAGGCTTGTTGCCTACTTGCCAGGGACCTTCTAATGCACGAATCTTATCTTCTTCGTGCGAAAACTTGAAAAGGAAGAAGCCATTGTCTAAGAGGTAAGTTTCCAGTCACATGGGCTCTCCATTTTCTGTTCAAAGAGTCCTTGCCGATACTGAAAGGGGGTCTCTATTGCCAATAAAGTGACAAACCATGCAAATTTTCCATTTGACAATTTCAGAAGATAGCAAACCAGATGGGCAGAGGAAGATTTTGGTGTTACCAACTGGAGAAGGTGAGACAAAGTGAAGGGAGATACCTTCTCTAAAAGGGAGGGGAGCATGACTGAAGAGGGAGTTCCAAGCTTTCACGCCAAGGGAGGAGGGTGGAGGGGAAGAAGGTGGCACCGATGGGGAGGATGAAGAGGCATCACAACTCACAAGGGGGTAAAATGACTGTGTGAGGGGAGGAGGGTGTAGGTGGGACCTCCGGGGGTTGGCTGACCATGCCGGAGGAGCTCAGAGGATTGAGAATTTTGTTTGAGATTGAATAGAAAACGAATTTTTTCAACAATGGGAGCATTGATGCTGGTAAATCACGAAAGCGGACATATTTTAGTGGAAATAAGCTTTGCGTTGGGTTCTATACATGTTATGCCTTTGGTCCATTAGGTTTTCATTGCAATGAGTATCTTTAATGGGCTTAAAATAAGGGTAAGAGTTAAGAGAACCATATTTACTTTATCAGATAGTTTGCGTCGGAGCCTTAGAATAAGAGTTGTTTAAGTCTTTCACTAATCAAATAAATAACTAGTTTGATTACTAGTTGATTTAGGCAATTTCTAGTCATGGTCGAAGTTATATTTTGAGATTCTTATCTATCCATATGGCCAGCCATTCAGGCACACGAATTTATGACTTAATAAATTTCAGTTTTCTATAGGTACTGTGGATTCAATGCAAGCCTTAGTGGATTCTCAGGTTCAACTTGGTGGATTTCAAGGAGTAGTTTTCGGTGGATCCCAAAACCACAGCAAGTGGATTCCTGCTCTTCTATTTTTTATATTCCTTTATCCTATTTATTCAAAAACAGGTCAGTATCTTCTGGTTTTCACTCACCTGCGACACCCTGGTTTCACTCTAGTCTCTGATTGCATTCTTCTTCAAATATCTTTCTGATTTGATTCAAATCTGAAATATAGGTTTCTGATAATCTGTTCCCTGAAGCTCAAATTTCTTTCAAGAGAACAGATAGGTTTCCTCTGTGGAAGACCTTCATTGAACCAGAACATTTGTCTGTGGTTTAATCCCAGCTTTTGGACGCTCACTTAGTAAGACAGGGTAAGGGACTCGCTGAATATGAATGGCTATGGTGACATCATTGACAAAATTTGGAAAATAAGAGGTGTAGTGACCATGGAATGTTGTTTCCCTAATTCATTGTTTGCTTGCCATTTATACAGAACAGTAGCAATGAAGATGTAATCTCAAGAGTATTTTCATCTAATTTTCATTCAATGATGAAGCAAAAATACCTTCAGGAATGTCACATGCAACTATTGAAATTTCAGCGAGCATCCATAGGATGAAGTTTGGCACCCTTGAATATTCAGCTCTACAATGCTCTGCTAAATGTTTTCCTGCATTGGAGTAGAGGCAATAATTGAAACATTGTGCAGATAACTATCAATAAAATCATCTAAATAATCACTTTGGAATGAACATAGAAATAAAATTTATCCTGATGAAGAGATCACAGACCTGTGACCACCCCAAGGTTGGCTGCAAGGGATTGAATGACAAGGGCAGCAAAAGAAGCAACTAGGATGATCCAGAGCAACTGCCAAACAAAGAAACTGCTTGATGGGATCTGAGAGTAAGACATGGACAGAAAGCTAAAAGAAATCTATTCGAATTGTCAACTGATACATAAGGGCCTCCTTGTCGTTATGTATTTATTTTTATTTATGTTTTGGAGTCATATTTAGGTAATTATAGGCTGTGCAGCTGGCTTGATTGAGGGATATGTGCAGCTTTTTATTAGATTTCAAAATCTCCTAATGTGTGCCAAAAGGAGTACTTCACTTAGTAAATTACTGGTATTAGAAGTCAATATTAGCTATTCGTGTGGGTTCTTTTTAGTTCTTATTATTGTGTGGGCTAGGGAACCAATCCTTTTGGGTACTTTTTTATCTCCCGAATTCTAGCTGCAGAGATATAATTACTATAGTACATTAATAAGAGCCCCTTTAAATTTTCTGCTTTGATTGAAAAAAATTCAGATTTTTCTGGCTCACATGCCATTGCTTTACAAATTCACAGTATTGATGCTGAATTAACATATCTTTCTTAATAATCTTTTTCTGCTCTTTTTTCTTTTGCAGGTGTATATCCAGCTACAAATCTGAACATGTTGAAGATTCAATACGTACTCCCAATCAACCTAATTACATCTTTCATCCCAAAAACCTTAAAATCATTCAGCCTAACACTATCCCTCGCTATACAAACCAAGAAAATCCTCTAGACCATTAGCTGATTTGAATTTCCAACAAGAAGCCTTTTAAATATTCAGAGAAACCAGTCTTTATTCAATGGATCACCATAAAGCTAGATCATATATGTCCCTGTCCATTTCCACCTTAATCCCAAGCCTTATCAATTAGCGTCATGAAAACCCAAACCTTAATGGACTATATTGAATCTTTTAAACCCCAACTCAAGATTAATCCTATAAATTCTTTCATCCAGATCTAGGTGAGCCAATTGAATTGTATGCCTGATATCTCTATAAGTGCACCAACTGTATCAGTAAAATGTTGGAAAGAAATCATATGAGATAACAGTTTGATGGATCTTCTGCTTAATGAAAAACTTGAGGTATTCTATTGCTTCAGAATTCATATTTCAGCCAACAAACATTCACATCAGAAGTTAGAAAGCGCACCTCATACTTGTACTGTGCACCTGACTGTAGATCCGTTTCGACTGTATATTGCCAAACATTACCAAAACGTATATACATATCAGAAGTTCGTAATCAGGGTACCAGAAAAATACAAAACAAATATGAAAGTATTCTTACAATTCCCAGGATCAATATATGCAATAGAAACAAGAAATCCAGGACCCATATATGCAAATAAGTTTTTCCAACTTTTTCTCTGCAAAGAAATAAACAAATAATACAATCAACCTATCAGTTTTGACTCAAATTTTCAGGTTTAAAATTCCCTTCAGAATTAACTATGTAAGCTCCTGAATCAAACTATCAGTCATGAAATAAAATTTGGAAAACGAACACCTTTTTGGACAAGTATTGAAGACTTCTAATCTCTACGAGACTTACAGCAAATGTATTTCCTCACTAGTTATTTATGAATTAAAATTCTAATACCACATGTGTAGAATATGTGTCTGGGATCCAGCCATACCCTAAATGGCGGGAGTCCCACTGTATGGGTGGTAGCAAGGTGTCAAGAATTGGAACCGGGCATCGTATTGGAAAGCTGGTTTTAAGAGACATATCAGAGAGAAGCTAGATACACTTTGACACGCATGGGTAAGCTTATGATACAAGCAAAACAAGTGTTTTAAGCATTGTGCACCATAAATAAGCAACAAATAATTATATCCATGATCCATCCAATGTCAGGTTATCTCTGTTTTCTCGGCATCTATGTGATTCAAATCTTCATTGGCAAGTGTAATATCAAACCTATTAATAAATAATAACAAAACAATTAAGCAAGAAGATTTGAAAAAGAAAAATTTATTTTCATATTAGGATAATAGCTAAAAGTACTAACATACTGCTAAGTCTTAAATAACATACATTAAGTAAATACACATTACCATTCTACTACTCCACTAGTAACATATTAAAAAACCTGAAGTAGAATATAAGCATTAATAATAAGAATGTAACAACGAACATAATTATACATTCAACAACAACAACTCAACCTTATCCCAACTAAATGGGGTTGGCTACATGGATCCTTGCCCTCCAATCAGCTCTGTTCAAGGTCATACTTGATACAAGGCCTAAGCTATGCATGTCTTTCCTCACCACTTCTCCTAAGGTCATTTTAGGTCTGCCCCTGGATCTCTTAGTTATTCAGTTTGAATCAAATCACTCCTCCGTACTGGGGCATCTAAAGGCCTCTGTTGAACATGGCCATGCCACTTCAAACGACTTTCTCTTAGCTTATCATGTATCAGAGCTACTCCCAAATCAGCTCTAAATGATCATTCCTTACTTTATCCTTCCTAGTTTTGTCACTCATCCATCTCAACATCCTCATCTCCGCTGCACTGAGTTTATCCATATGATGCTTCTACATTGCCCAACCTTTTGCACCATAAATTGTAGCTGGTCGTATGACTGTCCTATAAAATTTTCCTTGAAGTTTTGAAGGAATATGCCGATCACACAACACTCCGGACGCATCTCTCCACTTCATCCATCCTATTTTAATTCTTTGTGAAACATCATCCTCTATTTTTTCTAAGTCAAGAAAGACCATATGGAGATCCTTCTTGCAATCTCTAAATCTTTCCACAAGTCTAATAAGTAAGTAAATAGCTTTTGTCGTGGATCTTCCTGGCATAAAACCAAATTGGTTCTCCGTAATAGTAGTTTCTTGTCTCAAGTGGGTTTATGACTCATTAGTTTTATGCCTCTATATTTATTGCAGTTCTGAATATCACCTTTATTTTCGTAAATTGGCACCGCAATGCTTCTCCATTCATCTGGCATTTTCTTGCTCTCATAATCCTATTAAACAACTTGGTAAGCCAACATAAACCACAGATTCCTAAGCTTTTCCACACTTCTATTGGGACCTCTTCTGGACCTTGTGCCTTGCCTACTTTTATCCTCCTTAAAGCTTCTTTTACTTCAGACACCCTAATTTTTCATATATATCTATGACATGTGGTGTGACTGGTGTCTTGATGGGTAATGCGTTCTTCCGGAACACTATTATTCAAAGTGTCCTCATTTAGTAGGCTGCAAAAATAACCTTCCCACCTCTTCTTAATGTCTTCTTCCCTTATTAGTACTTTACCATCTTCACTTTTAATACATCTAACATAGTCAAGATCTTTACTTTTCCTTTCCCTCAATTTAGTTATTTTATAGATAGCTTTTTCCCCTTCCTTTATGCTTAAATTGTTATAAAGATCTTCATATTTCTACGCCCTTGCTTTTCCCACAATTTTCTTAGCTTCATTTTTGAGAAATTTATACCTTTGTAGATCCTCTACATCCTTAGTCCTTTGCAATGTTTTAAAACTAGCTTTCTCTTAATGGCTGCTCAAACCACATCATCCCACCACCAAGTCTCTCTAGAGGAATGACGTTTTCCTTTTGATTCGCCTAGGACATCTTTAGCAACCTTCTTACAAGTAGTCATCTCATTCCACATTGTATTAGTATCTCCCTAAAAAACCTACTTTCCTTGTTTGACCACTTCATCAGTAAATGATCTCAAAGTATCTTCTCTTAAGCTCCACCACCTTATCCTAGGGCAAATAAGCTCACCTTTCTTATGATTCTGTGTAGTGATGCACAAATCCATGACCACTAATCTATGTTGTATAGTTAGGCTCTCCCCTGGTATAACCTTACTGTCCTTGCATAAAGTCTATTTTGACCTTCTACTTAGGAAGAAATCTATTTGGCTACTATGATGCCCACTTTTGAAGGTAACTAAATGCTCCTCTCTTTTCAAAGTAAGTATTTACAATGGATAAATCATAAGCCACGACAAAATCTAAGATTGATCCCCTCCTCATTCCTCTCTCCAAAACCATATCCTCCATGTACACCTTCATAGCCTCTACGATCTTTCCCCACATGTCCATTCAGATCAACCCCTATTATAGTCTTTTCTCCTTGGCTAAAACCTTACACTACCAAAATTATAACTTACTACTTTCATCCAATCCTACTTGAGGTGCTTAGGTGTTAATTATATTGACAACCTCTTTCTCCAACAACCTTGATGGATATAATCCTCCTATCTCCAAATCTTTTAACATCTACCACATCATTCTTTAAACCTTTATCCACTACTATGCCCCCTCCACTTCTATTACTTTATCCCTTGTATACCAAAGTTTAAAGTTGTCCAACTCCTTAGATTTTTTACCTCCATCTAGTCTCTTAAATACAGGATATATTAATCCTTCTTCTCCTCATAACATCTAACAATTCTAGACTCTTACCTATTAAATATCTAACGTTCTGAGATGCTAATATAATTCTATGCTTTTGGACTAGCTTCTTTACCCGCACTTGTCCACGGTGCGAGAACTCTTGCCTATTTGTCACCGTATCCGGTTGTCAACGCGGTGCATCGCTTAGAGGGGACACCCTAGCCATAATTATATATTATCGATCACAAATCATTCAAGATGATCCAATCTAGGTCAATTTTCAAGTTTAGGTGTGACACTTGATTTTTTAAAAAAAATAAAGTTTTCAACATTTCAACTCACGGCTTTGATGTTCAATCTCCACTTTGATAAGGTTTAATGCAATTTTTCCCTTGTTTAATCACTCCTGTGTTTTTTAGTGTAGATGGAATCCACTTAGGTTTTGACCAAAAATAAAGTAGAATGAAGTTTTTGTTTCAAAAATTGGGATTTTCAGGTTTGGACAGCCTGTGTATAGAGCCTCGGTCCGTATCAGTACCGAATCTCCCTTATCGATCCATATCAGTTCTGTATCATGTCGACATGGCCAATCTTGATACTTGAAACCATGGACGGTAATGCAACCATATGCCTCACAACAAGCACAGAGTGCTAGCAGTCCCCTATTAATGAATTCAGTTATCAAGAAAAAAAGAAGCCTTTGCATCTTCAATATAAGTAATTGCTTTAGCTCGGGATTGTGCATTCTCCTATCAATCTTACAACCCTGCTACAGGAAGTAACAAGCTCTAGTAAAGAAACCTTGATTACTTCCCTCTCATTAGGATCACTTATAAACTCTCTGAAACGTCTAATCCAGTTTTGTCAACTAAGTTTTCTGTGTGGCTACCACTTGGTCCAGTACTCCAGTTCATTTCTGCATAAAAACAGGGACCAACATGTCGAGTTTTTCAGGATGGAGGGAGGGGGTGGAACAATCAAAGCATATGGCTTTGTCTAGCTGAATTAAATACTCATCCATGCCACCAATTTTCATGGACATATATGAATAAATCTCCAAACGCAAAATAAAAAGGTTTCCATCACCCGGTTATCATGAACTCAATTTATTAAAAACTTCAAGCAAATTTTCCCTAATAAACGACAAAGTTTGCAAAAGTAACATAATATTACAGGAAATTGATTTCTCAAAGAAAATTACGTTAAGCCATAGCACTGAAATCATTCACTGAATTAGTTTCCACAACCAGGTCCAAACTCTGAGCTGCCTGACAGATTAGTTTAAAAAAAATGTGCTTAGAATTAATTAGAAAGCTATGGCTAATATCGACCATGTAAAGACTTCCAAACTCTTATAACATTCTTAACAGGAATTTCTTTCCTCTAGATAAGCCGAGACCAATTTCCATCTCCCTAGACCTCTTGTAAGTTTCAGTATCCACCAAAAAACATCAGTTGTATAAAATGAAATGAACCACAGAACAGATGCAAGATACAGATAAACAAGAGATAGATCACACTCACATCAGGCACTATGATCTGGTTAGAGTCCTGGTTCTCGATCAGCGGAGCATTAGAACAAGCTCGATTCTCAGTGCTAGTGATAAACTGCGGTTGATCATTTGAAATCAAACCTGTAATAGCCATCTTCCTTGCTCTTGCAAACACCGCACAAATCTCCAGTCGACAAACTACAATGTCTCTGCTCAACACAACCAATAATACCAATCTGAGATCAAAACAAAGAATACGACACTTTTCAATGCCTTAGAAAAATTGATAAATGAAGTTCAAATCAAAAAAATACATTTACCAAAAAAAAAAATCTCCAGATTCACTGGTGTGAGTCAAAATACCAATGAAACAGAGGAATCTCCAATGATGTGATCTTTAGGGCTTTTCTTCATTAACTCAAGCAGTCAAGCTCCAAGAACTGAAGTGGCTTCTCTAATCTTCACCAATTCTCTCTCTCTCTCTCTCTCTCTCTCTCTCTTGACTGAAACACTGAAGCATAAATTTTTTATTTATTTTTTTTGGTAGAAAACAGTGAAGCATAAATGTGGAAGAAGTGAAGAGCTCATCAAAATGTGTGAAAAGAAAGAGTGTGATTCGGTGAAGCGCGACGTCCGTAAATCACACGCATTGCTCTCTTCGGTATAACTTTAATTATGCCACATCAGCAAAAGATATTATGTGAGGCCAGACTCCAGAAGTTATTGATATGGGAAACGTTGACTTCCGTGTGTCTCAACGAATCCTTTCGTTCTTTTTGTTGGGATTTGCCGTAGAAGAGCTTCACGAAGTGCTTTTTGAGTTGGGTGAGGTGAGGTAGCCGTTGGGGTTCGTAAGTTCGTTGGCTCGTACTGAGGTTGGTGTTCGGATTTCGGACCGGACCAAACCCGAACGAGTCCAACTGTCCAAGTGTTTTTTTTTTTTTTTTTGTTGAGAAATAAAAAAGTTGTTACCCACCCTGGCCATTTGTGCTATCCCTATTGGTCATAGGCATTTCATATCTCCATTTTTATCATTCATAATCACATCTAGTTTTAGAGATCAAAGAAGAAATTATTAAGAAAACATTGAATAAATCTCAAGACCACTTGCTCTCACTACCCTGCATTAACTATCCATATAGTTCACTATTGTCCATCCATACTTCTATCATCCTGTACCCTTTTGCCATTATTTGGTGCAATGGCAAAAATGATGAATTCTAACTCTTAAGAATTAAAAAATGACTTTAATAGAGTCTCATTTCAATCTATAATAGACTTTAGACACGTCTAACTTTTTTTGTTTGTTTTGAATAGACCCGTCTAACTTAAAAGACCATCAAGCTGGCACCTAATAAAATCAACTGTTTCATTTTTTTTTTTTTGTCAACTCAAAGGTTTTATCAACAATAACAATTAATGTTGTGAGATATCGGTTGGTATTTGACAAAGGCAGCCTAAAAAGGTGAGGTGATTTTATCAAGAACCAATTCAAGCATGTTGGCAAGAAGCTTTAGTGATTATTAGATGTAAATCATACATAAGCTAATATGCCTATGTATCGTCTCTAGTGCACGATCCACAAGTGCAGTACTAGTGCATATCTGGGAAGATAACGTGTAGACAAGTTGAATCTAACGGCCTAACTTGAATCATAACAGTTTACCCCCCAAGCCCTAACCCGATCAGACCCGATCTCTCACACCTCTCTCTCTCAGCCTCCCTTTCTCATAGCACGTCATCCTCTCCTTTCCTCTCCGGCGACGGCACTGGACGACGACGACCTCCTCTCCTCTCTCGCGCCTTCTTCTCTTGCTGCAATCCCTCACGCCTTCCTCTTTTGTTGGTTTTAAATGAAATTTTAAAACAAATTAAGATTCAAAATAGGTTTAAATACAAAATAAATTTTATTAATATTAATGTCTTTATTTACTTATCACTTCAGTTGATTTAAGAGACACTTATGTCTCTTTATAATAATTCTTTTTACTTGATAAATCAATCAATCAATCAAATAATCAAGTCTTCTTTAGAAGTGCATGTGTGATTTGAGCTTGCATGTGTTTTTCATGCATTCTATTAATTTCTTTTGAGTTTTTGAAAAGGTCCTTTGCGTGAGTTCTTTTAAGTTTGAGCATAGCCCTGTAGTATTCAAAGGGGTCTAGTAGTTGAGTGCATGATTACTAGGGGAGCCGGTGGACTGTTTTATCTTGGAAGTCGATTCGCATATTTCCGATTGCACCATAGAGGGCGTCTACGGTCTTAAGGACAGTGTCAAGTGACATGACTCAGCCCATGATTTTTTATTCTGAATAATTTCTATTATAGGTTTACGGAAGAATCCGTGCATAATTTGAAAGTTCTCTTACAATAAGGCAACAAATTAGGTTTGATCTCTCAATATTCTGACAATAATTTTCAACAATTCTTAAGACCATAGAAATTCAGTTTATTGAGAGACCAAAATCTTTGATATGGCTAATTACATTGTGTCTGCAATGGAGAACCTAAGGATCATCTCTGACCTTGACAAAGTTGAACCATTTGATGGTTCAAATTAGAAAAGATGGAAACAAAGATTGTTGTTTGGTTTAGAGCAATTATCTGTCTCATTTGCTTTTACCTCATCCTTACCTACTGAAAGTGATGACCCTATTCTCAAAGCCCATAGGCAAGCATGGATCCAGGCAGATTGTCAGTGCAAAATCCGCATCCTTAATTCTTTATCCAATGAGCTTTTCCACGTCTATGCATCCTATGATTGTGCTCAATCCATTTGGATTGCATTGGATAAGAAATATGCCCTAGAGGATGCTGGAAATAAAAAATATATTATTACAAATTATCTAGAATTTGCGATAAAGGATGACATGAACATATCTGCCCAATTTGATGAATTCCAAGTCTTAATGGCAAAACTAGCCAAAGAAGAAATGGTACTACCAGAAAACTTTGTTTCTGCTTCTCTATTAGAGAAATTACCAGCATATTGGAGTGACTTCAAAATAAATATGAAGCGCAAAAGGAAGGATTGGACCCTGGCCCAAATCTTAGTCCGAATTAAAATTGAAGAGCAGAATCGAGGGAAAGATAAGACCAAAAATGCCAAAGAATTTCAATCTAAGGCAAATTTGGTCGAGTCAGAAAAACACGAACAATTTAAGAAAGGTTTAAAAGCCAAGAAAGGGACAACCTCCAAGAAAAGGAAGGGGAATTGTTTCGTATGTGGCAAACCCGGGCATTTCAAGAAAGAATGCCAAAAATGGAAGAACAAAACCAAGATTAACCTCACTGAGGCTGAAATCTTCACTGTCATGGTGACTGAGATAAACTTGGTTGAAAAACCAAAAGAATGGATCATAGATACAGGTGCTACCAAGCACATCTGTGGGGATCAGAACGCCTTCTCCAACTATTTAACAGTTGGAACTGGTGAACAAGTATATATGAGAAATTCCCAGTCATCTCAGGTCTATGGCAAGGGGCAGGTTCAAATGAAGTTAACTTTAGGAAAAACCCTTGTTCTCAAGGATGTATTGTATGTGCCCGACATTCGACGGAATCTTATATCTGGAGCTCTTCTCATCAAGGCAGGGTTCAAGCTATCAATTGAGGCAGATAAAGCTACTGTTACCAAAAACAATATATTTGTTGGAAAAGGGTATAACTCAGGTGAGTTATTTGTACTGAATATTGCCAATGTTATTAATGAAATACCTAATAGTTCTGTTTATTTGGTTGATTCGTATGATGTTTCGCATGGTAGGTTAGGACATTTCAGTGTATCATACATAAATAAATTGTGCAAATCAGGTTTGATAGATGGAAACCTAAACCCTTCATCAGTCAAATGCTCCATTTGCGTTGAGGCAAAATTTACTAAAAAACATCATGTTTCTATGAAAGGAAAAGTGATTTATTGGAATTAGTTCATTGTGACCTAGGTGACTTCAAAGCACATGAGTCAAGAGGTGGTAAAAGGTACTTTGTTACCTTTATAGATGATTGTTCCCGGTATACTAAGATATACCTTTTTCGGACCAAGGATGAAGCAGAACGGGCCTTCTTATCCTATAAGACCGAGGTTGAAAATCAATTGAAAAGAAAAATAAAAAGGTTTAGAACTGATAGAGGGACAGAATATAATACCCAACATTTATCATAATTTTGTGAAGAGAGTGGGATTATTCATGAAACAACGGCTCTATATCAACCTCAATCCAATGTAGTTGCCAAAAGGAAAAATAGATCTCTGAAAGAGATGATGAACTCCATGCTTATAAGTTCGGGATTACCTCTAAACTTGTGGGGGGAAGCCATATTGTCAGCTTGTTATGTCCTTAACAGGATACCTCATAAGAAAACCGGTTCAATACCATTTGAGTTATGGCATGGAAGGAAACCTAACCTTAAGTATCTAACGGTTTGGGGTTGTTTGGTAAAAGTTGGATTACCTGAGCCTGAGAAAAAGAAGTTAGACCTAAAACTTGTGATTGTGTCTTTATTGGATTTGCTTATCATAGTGCAACATATAGATTCATGGTAATTAAATCTCTAGATGGAATTTTCAGAGCAAATACCATTAGAATGCATTTGGTTGTGTAAATTTCTGGATGTACCCACACCTTCAGATGTAACATCTATAGATCAAAGTATTTGTGGATGAACGAATCTGATAGAATAAATGTTTGGTTACCCTGATTCTAAAACTTGAATCTACCAGAATAACTGTTTGGTTACCCTGATTCTGAAACTTGAATCTACCCAAAATGTGATAAAATGCAATATGAAATAGATTATTTATACTTATTATTTTATAATTTAGTAATAATAAAATATGCTTAAAATTAAAATATAAATATTTAAAAATTTTAATATTTCTACTTAATAATTTAATTTTTGATAAATTACTTAATAATTTTATTATGTGTGCACATTTCCTTCTATGCAACCTCTTTAATTAATTATATGAAATTTTAATTATATGATGCATTGGTAGAATGATTTTAATTATATGATGCCTTAGTTGAATATTTTTTCCGACAATAGAAGAGTTAAATAGAATTCAGTCAAACAAGTTGGTTCACAGTTTTGTGTCACTTGATTCAAGTACATAAAACAAAAAAAAGAGGGTCTGACAATGCCACATGATTTTGTCACATTCTCTTCCTTCCTCCCAAGATCTCGTCCTACTTGTTAATGTTTAGTTTTTTGATAACGTCTAGGATATCCTCCAAATCCTTTGTATGTTTTTGGCAAGCTGATATTTTTCCTTCGACAATGCCTTGCAGATAGTTTGTGTCATGACTTGGTGTTGATGTAACAATTGTAAGATCTTCGACGGTATTCTTTGTTTGCTGGTTTGAAGTTGAAGATTCTCCTTCATCTATAAATTTGAAATATCCATAACTTTCTTTTTTTTTCTACAAACAAATAAATCAATACTATATAATTAATTGAATGGGATGTAAACAAATTATACATTATAGTAAGCGTAGTCATACCGGGGTGGATAGTGGGCAACATAAAAAATCTCGTCCTTCTCCAAGTCCTTGCTTACACGTACGAATCTTGCATTGCCCTTGTCCACATGGGCAAATTCGTAAGTGGTCCACCCACATAAAAAAATCTTTGTGCACGCGGCATTTGTAGAATCATCTTCCCGGGTTAGTTGTCGTATGCGATGTCAATATTATACATTTACGACCACAATCCTCACAACTTACCACATTATTCATCTACATTGAAAGACAAGGTAAGACCGACAAAAATCTCAAAAGTAATGAAGGCAAAAGAAAATCCCCATACATGAGGCACACAATGAAATTGTCCCTAGTAAGGGAACATGGATGAAAAAAAGAATGAGAGGGGGGAAGGGAAGGTAGGTACGTCACTTGTCCTTTGAAGTATTAAAACTGTTCCAAAATCCACATATTCCTAGAGGGAATAGCAAATTTGATGCTTCAACAACTCAATTATTCCTTGGTACTGATGAGTTTTTAAAACTTTCGAGGTGTAAATAATTAGATGGAACTTTGACCTCATTGAGTTAAAAACAATTAACCATATTGAATTCTTTCTTCTCCCTGAAGTATTGGACATTTTCATAAGATGTCCAAAAAATAAAAAAATGACCATCATCTATCCATGTATTGGACATCCATCTATTCATACAATCTCATAATTAAATAAACCTACACAAGCAAATCAATCTCATGCATTTTAGACATAGGGCTAAACAACTCATGGAAACACAAGATACCTCAACCCAAACATATTGGTGAAAGCCAAATTAAACACTTCATGGATATCCATAACCAAATAAAAATGTACCAAACAAAAGAGACACATCAGTTTTGTACAAAAAAAAAAAGAGAGATCAGTTTTAGAGCAAATTTTAAAACAAAAGTCCACAACCAAATAGTTTTCAGCCTACTTTGTCCAGCATCTTAAACTGGCAAATACATGTCCAATACCGCCATCCTTTCTTCTTCATTTGCTTCCATTAATATGTTTGCTAAGGTCTTGTTGTCTTGAAAAAATCTTTTGGCAGCACATTTCTTGGTAAAATCTATGCCTAGAATTGCATTGATTGGAGCAAACAGATTGCTATAAAAATTAGCTTCTGGGTCCTTCTTAACTATTTCCTTCATTGCTTCAGCTATTGCCTTTAAAGGACTAGCTACCTTATTAGCTCCCTCTTTTTTCTTCTTCGGTGGTTTGCCACTTGTGGCATCTGAACGTGGCCTACGATCACTACGATTGCTACTTCCCACTAGAATTCCACTGACATTTGGGTGGGCATGATTGTCTTCAAAAGCATCAAAGTCCATGTTGTCTAAACCATCAATTGGCACAGAATCAATATTATCATCATGAAGTGCATCAAATGGGTGGGTGAAAAGAATCATTCCCTGTTGCAATCTCATTCCCCATCCAAACTGCAACATCCAAATGCAGTTGAAGCACTCCATGCTCTCTCCAAAATTTTTCTTCCTTTTTCTGCCAAGAGACAATTGGGAGACAATGTTAATATAATATAATACAGTAGTTATGACCTCTGAATCATGCATAGAAAAATATGCATTACCTTAAATTCATTCCAGACATGTTGGGGTGCATCGAACTTGTTGTCCACTAAGTTCCAACCCAACCCACTCTGCTTCTGTAGGTCACCTAATGCTTTAATCCTTGCTTTTCAAACTCTGTAATGATTTCTTAATTGATACACTTCATATGTCATGTTGCAACGTTCTTTTATGATTTTTACAATATCCACCCATTGTTCTTTCTTCAAACCATTGTCTCCTGACCTCCCACTCTTATGTTGCTTTATTAGGCACTCTAGGAACAGATTGGATACATTAGTAGGCCAGGATGCCTGTGTCCTAGATTGGGAACCCAATTCCATTGAAGTCATATTTCACAATGCCTGTCTGATGAAAAAAGTCAACATCATACAACACAACTATTTGAATTTGTAAACAGTTTATCAAAATATATAAAACTGTTAATATGATACATCCATATAAACATAAAACAAATGATTAACATTCCACACCCACAAAAACACAATATTTGAATAATATCCAAAATATGTTCAAAAGTCCACAAACTTAATTACAACCAAATTAAAGGAAATGAAAATGTTCAAAACATGTTCAAATGTTTAAAATTAAAATTACATCATCAAAAAAAAACCCATGAAATAGTTCAATCATCAACATCTGTCATATAATCATCATCATCATCTCCTACATTCCAACCAGCCCACATGTTGTCCACCAACTCTTCTCGATATTCATCCCAATGATCATTACCAACAACAACCCCTTCATCATCAATGGGAACAATATCATCCTTATCATCTTCTTCCTCATCTGTTTCATCACTACTACTAGAAGATTCATCATCGCTGCTCTCATTTTTTAAAAACTCATCTTCTTCTTCAAGAGTATTTTGAACAAGAATATGATTGTGAAGAAGAACACATGCTACTACAATCATTGCTTGCGTCTTAAAATGATATTCTGCCTGATTTTTTAATATCTTGAATCCTGACTTTAATAGAGCAAATGCACGTTCAATTACATTGCGTAGAGAAGAATGATGCAAGTTAAATAATTCCTTTTTATCAGTTGGACGCATATTAGAGTTTCTCTACTCTTTCAGATGATACCAAACATTACGGTATGGCCTCAGGAACCCCCTCTGATTTGCATACATACCCAGCATCAACCAGATAGTATTTACCTGGAGGGACCACCATCTTTGTTTCTCCATTTCTGTAAAGGGCTTCATATAATACTCTAGAATCTGATGCTGATCCTTCCCAACCAGATAATATGTAAGTAAACCTCGTGTCAAAATCACAGGCAGCTAATATATTCTGAGATATATTACCCTTTCTATCGTGAAATGTCTCATGTTTATCTACCGAAACCCATGCTAGGACATGTGAACCATCAATGGCACCAATGCAATCCTTGAAAAATGGGTAAAACCTACTACTCCCTGATATTCGATCATGAATTCTTCTAGTTGGAGGCTCCAATAAAATTGGAGCCAATTTAATTGTTGCACCCAACACAATATTGAAGTATTGACTGACAGTCTCGCCTGAACGACCTAAATCATGTAGAACCTTACGGTTCTTAAGATTATGGCCAATTGTTTGTAAAAAAATTACCAACTGCTCCTCCACTTGCACTGATCTGCTATCTTGTAGAAGGCCCCTCTCTCACATCATTTTACTTAAATTAAAAAATGCTCTTCTGCTCATTCTTGTAATGTTTCGATATGTGGTGTCACATACCCTTATGATTCTTTGTGTCTCAACATAGCCTCGGTTTCGCTCATCACGATATGACTGTCTAACCAAATGCGTTCTTCTATAATACTCCGCTCCTAGAACAGCAGCAACAGTTGCTAATACAATTATTTTTTTCTTGCACTCTTGGTAGGCCTTATTAGTCTCATGTACAGTATCCATATATATGTATATCTACAAATCAAAATGTAAAGACACTAGAACTCAGAACTATCCTCATGCAAAACTCACTGTTGCATTAGAACTCCTATAGGTGGATGTACTTCATATTGAACTGATTGGAGGATGATAAGAGAACAAAAATAAACATGCAAATTCAATAAAATTGCAACCTAATCATAAGGCTGTTCAATACACAATGTTTCCACAGAGTTTTGACTTTAAATATGGTTTATATTCACCCAAGTTACAACATGGATTGCAATTTCAGTTTAACACCACACTGAATTGATCTTAGTTATGCATATGGTTTCTTAAGCATCAAACTATTCAAACAAGAAATAAAAGAGTTGAAAATTATAACAGAACCATTTAAGAATGGACCTCTCATGCGCAATAGAATTGCATATGAACAAGCATTTAAGAATGAACAAGCACATAATTATGAGAGCAGACCAATGCTGCACAGCCATATGAAGCAGACCAGCCAAACCATATATTAGTCTGGAAAATGTATTAAAACAATTGAAGAGGGTACTCTCCATTCTCGGGCATTCCCTGTTTCAAAATCTAGATGGTGTAACAATCAGCAGATATTGTTGACAATATCGATCACTCGATCTACACAGTATCTGGTATTCCTTTATATTTCAAAATTTCATAGAATCAAAATATGCAAAGAAATTATTGCAGCTGATGGAATAACTTAATAAAATAAAGGGAGAAGTTTATAGGTTAGAGAGGGAGAAAGAAGAAGAAACATGAACCAAATCAACTAATTGTTTTTATTCCACCATTCAATCAATCACGAGTAAATTTAGAAACCAAACAAAATCTTAGAACACTACCCAAAAAAAAAAAAAATCTTAGAATAATGATAACAATACAATAAACATAAACAGAACAGAGCAGGTCAAAGGCGGGCAAATGAGTAAATTTTGCTTCTTTAGAGGTCGTAAGCCATTGTTTTCTTTTTAAATCTCCAGAACTGAAGAACTTAAAGAGATGTAAACGCAGGGACGATGCATAAAAACTAGATGTTGAAAAAAAAAGATTTGAATAAATAAATAAGCATAGACGACCATCTCCTAAAAGTTGAGTAACAGTCAAGCTGCATTTGTTTCTCGTTCTCTCTCATTGGAAAACAAGCTTGCTCGACCATTAAAAGAGAAGGAGATCGAGACCAGAAGAACAAAAGTTAATCTATATGCTAGAAACAGAGTTCGCGAAGACTCCCAAGCAAATCAAACCTCTCTATTTATCTCCCTACAAATATTATACTTGGAGTGCTCGAAAATGTTGACAAACCTAGAAATCACAAGATATATAAACATACAAATTTCGGAAGCTCGACAACAGACTAAAGTGAAAAAAATGAGATTTTAGAAATCTAGGGTTCAACCATGAGAGAAGAACGAAGGGGAAAATGGATTTTTTGTGTAGATTTCGAGCCAATAATGGCAACAAAACTCGCAACCTTCTGCTCATCGTTGAACCCTAAAAATTTTGTGAACAGAGTAGCAGAGATTTGCCTAGGCTTTGAGTTCCATTGAAGAAGATCTTCCCAGAGAGAGCGAGAGAGAGAGAGAGACGGACACAGAGAAATACAGAGAGTGAGAGCGAGAGAGATGAAGAAGTACCTGCTCAGGTCTTGCTTGCAGATCTTCAAACGATTGCTCTTCAGGTCTCGCTTGCAGAGATCTTCGAAAGGTAGATTTTTAGGTCTCAAGAGTTCCAATTGCTTTTTTGCCCAATAATTTCTGCATCTTCAGATGCATGACTTTTTATACCCTGCCCCTTTAAGTTGTGCATCTGTAGATTTCACCTATTGAGGTGGAATCTTAAGATTCCAATTTTTACACTAAAACGATGCATCTCAAGATTTTGTGTATCTCCGGATGCAAATCTATTTTTTCAACCAAATAGGAAAAAATTTTCAGATTCATCTGCGGATGTAACACCTATAGATTTACGTAACCAAAAGCATTCTTATAGAATCTAGAGATGCTAATTTCTTTGAACATATGTTTCCTATGAGGAAAAATTTACATAGTGTTGATACATCTTTGGCAAATACTGAGGTTTCATCTGAAAAGGTGAATGAAGACTTCATAAGACAAAGTCCTGTTGAACCTAGTGGTGAAGGTCAACTCAGAAGGAGTAAAAGGCAAAGGAGAGAACCTAATATAGGTGATGGTATCTTTACATATTTTATTGATAATGATCCTATTACATACCAACCTGCCATCACATCTCCTGATGCTGTATTCTGGAAAGAAGCAATTAAGAGTGAGTTAGGCTCTATAATTGTTAACCATACTTGGGAATTAGTTGATCTTCCACCAGGAACTAAAGTTCTAGATACCAAGTGGATTTTCAGGAAGAAATTAAAGCCTGATAGATCACTTGAAAAATTTAAGGCCAGATTAGTAGTCAAAGGCTTTAAGCAAAAAAAAGATATAGATTTCTTTGACACTTTCTCTCTAATTGCTAGAATTGCAACAATAAGATTATTCATTGCCATTGCATCAATTTATAAGTTTGTCATACATCAAATGGATGTAAAGACAACATTTTTGTTTGGAGATTTAGAAGAAAAAATCTATATCAAACAACCTGAAGGCTGTGTCGTTCCTGGACAAGAGCATAAAGTTTGTAAGCTTATGCGATCATTATATGGCTTAAAACAAGCACCTAAGCAATGGCATGAAAAATTTGATAACACTTTGATTTCAAATGGTTTTCAGGTGAATAACTCTGATAGATGTGTTTACAGTAAGTTCCATAATAGCAAAGGTGTTTTTATAGTTTTATATGTTGATGATATGCTAATTATGGGTACTAGTCTTGATTTAGTAAAATCCACTAAAGCTTTCCTAATGACCTATTTTGATACTAAAGACTTGGGAGAAGCAGATGTGATTTTAGAAATCAAGATTATTAGAAGAGAAAATGAAATAATTTTATCTCAGGCCCACTATGTAGAAAACTTACTTAACAAATATGATTATTTTATGATAAAACCATGAAAACACCTTTAGCTGTTGGAGGTCATATACAAAGAAATAAGGGAGAACCAGTTTAATAAAAATCATAGTCCCAAATTATTGGTTCTGCCTCTTATTTAATGAATTGCACAAGACCTGATATAGCTCTTACTGTTGGAAAATTAAATCAACATACTAAAAATCCAGGAATAGAACATTGGGATGCCTTAGAAAGGTTGTTAAGGTATTTAAAGGGTACTATGAATTATGGTTTACATTTTTGTGGTAACCCTGTTGTGCTTGAAGGATATTGTGACGCTAACTGGATATCTGATTCAAATGAAACTTTGGCTACTAGTGGATATGTATTCACTTTAGGTGGTGGGGCGATTTCATGGAAATCGGTGAAACAAACTTATGGGACAGGTTCCGCCATAGAAGCTGAATTCATAGTTTTGGAAAAGGCTGGATCTGAAGCCGAATGGCTAAGGAATGTAGTAGCAGATATACCATTATGGTCTAAGCCTGTGCCTTCCATATATCTACATTGTGATAGTCAGGCAGCCATTGTAAAGGCGAAAAGTAAGGTTTATAATGGTAAAAGGAGGCATATACTCCTCAGACATAACTTGGTGAGAGAATATATAAATAATGGTACTATTGCTATCAATTTTGTAAAGTCAGAGAAGAATGTAGCGAACATGCTTACAAAGCCTCAATCCACCAAGTTTATTCATGAGACATCTAAAGGAATAGGCTTATCGCCCATGTCATAAGTTAAGGTGATGGACACCCAACCTATGTGATAGGAGATCCCTGGAATTAGATTTAAAGGGTAAAAACGAAGTCACTAGATGACTTGACTAGTACTATCATAATAGGCCTATTCCGGATTAGATGTGGAAGATAGTACTCACCACAATGAACAAGAGAATGAGTTAAAGACTCTTAATCAGCCAAAGCTCATGATACATGGGGGTATGTTAACTGTGGTGCATACTATGGGCTGACCTAAGTGGATGTAGGGCGTGAGGCCGCCTCCGATGAGAATTTTACGGGCAAATTCTTGAAACATTCATGAGTTCAAGATGGGGACAAGGCCAGAATATCCATATAATTAAAAAAAAGGGTGACTACAGCGTCGGGTGGTAGGATATGGATGGTAAGTCAGTCGGCTACACCAATGAGGAAAGGTTCAACAAGTCTAACTTCACCCGTACCCTGTAGCATGGCTTATCAGACCTACTGTAGATTCAAGTCGAAAGACATTTGCAACGATGTGTCCTACCATTCTAATGTGCTCAGACTAATTTTTTGTTTTTTGTGTTTTATCAGTATTTTGAATCTTATGGGGGAATTATTGGTTTTAAATGAAATTTTAAAATAAATTAAGATTAAAAATAGGTTTAAATACAAAATAAGTTTTATTAATATTAATGTCTTTATTTACTTATCACTTCAGTTGATTTAAGAGATACTTATGTCGCTTCATAATAATTCTTTTTACTTGATACGTAGTCTCCCCTCGAAGCTCCTAAAGAAGAGAGAAACTCTATTCAGTTATTGAACTCTTGATCTCTTAATTCCTCCTTCCCATTGCAACTTCCTTCATATATAAATAGAGGAGGGCTTAGCCTCTTTGCAAATCAATCAATCAATCAAGTAATCAAGTCTTCTTTAGAAGTGCATGTGTGATTTGAGCTTGCATGTGTTTTAAATGCATTCTCTTAATTTCTTTTGAGTTTTTGAAAAGGTCCTTTGTGTGAGTTCTTTTAAGTTTGAGCACAGCCCTGTAGTACTCGAAGGGGTCTCGTAGTCGAGTGCATGATTACTAGGGGAGCCGGTGGGTTGTTTTATCTTGGAGGTCGATTCGCATATTTCCGGTTGCACCATAGTGGGCGTCTACGGTCTTAAGGACAGTGTCAAGTAACACGACTTAGCCCGTGATTTTTTATTCTTAACAATTTCTATTACAGGTTTACAGAAGAATCCGTGTAAGAGATAATTTGAAAGCTCTCTTACCATCGATCAAGGCAACAAATTAGGTTTGATCTCTCAATATTCTGATAATAATTTCCAGCATCTTTCAAACCTCCTTCACTCAGTTGTTGGTGACGATGACGACGACCTAGCTAAAGGCGATTAGTTGCAGGCGACGACGACTGAACTAAAGGCGGACCTCCTTCTTCACTCAGGTGCTGGTACGAACTCTAATCTTGCCCAGATAAAAACTAAATCTTATGGTTTCATTGTTAGGGCTTTCTTCGGATCAGGGCAGCTTATTCTTCACTATCTCATCACTAAGGCAAAAGTTGGATTCTATTTTTTGAACATGAACTAATAATATCAATCTTCGTTGTGATAAGATCTTATAGAGGAAGGCGTCTTCCTCCCATCTCTCAAATTGTCTTGAAGCCTTTAATCTCCATCTAAGAATATACTTTCAAATATGCAATTTGAAAAATTTCAGCTTATTCTGGCAAAGTTTGAGCACCCAAGTCACTCCAGGGGATAAATGATCATTTTCTACTGGGATACTGTTGTGGGCAAAGTTGGGCTGAATTATCACTGCCCAGGGATCAATTAGGATGACAAAATTTAGTGTCCATCTCACGTTCACGTACGTGAATGTACGAGAGCGGCTCCCAGCTGTTCAGATAGAATCCACTCTGTGGGACCCACATGGAGTGGATTCCATCTGAACAGCTGGGAGCCGTTCTCGTACATTCATGTACGTGAACATGAGCCCTTCGACTTCATTTGATGTTATTGTTGTAACTTATAAAGAGCCAGAAAGGTCTAATTTGGGAGAACAATGGGCACAATATAAGGTTGTAGTAAAACACATATTTGAAAATTACAATGTCTTTAATTGGTCACAAATGGAAACCCTAGTGAACACCCAAAAAAAGAAGAGGAAGATTGACAATAAAAAGGAAGCATAGTTTCGTTACAGTAAAAAGTCTTAAGAAACTACTAAGTAATAGAACAGATCCACATCTCTTCATATCATCTTAGAATCAAATCCATCATCAGTTTGTCGTTTCAATCGAAAGCTTCTTCCATTAATATTCTTCTCTATACAATACCATTTCCTCTTCTTCAAAGGCAAACATGTTTTGGTACATGTACTACTCCTTCCATCTCTTGGCATCTTGGATGCAATCAGGACCTGCAGTATCTTTACCTATAGAAACTCAGCAGCAAAATCGAGAGCGGGCAAGGTAGGGTCATCAACATTAACAAACTCAGAATCCCATTTCTTGATCTCATTTTCATCTTTGAAAACAAAAGTCCCGAATGCATGCATCTCACAGAATTTGATCACCTCTGCTACCACTTCACCTTCCACTTTGGGAACCCTAATCTCAATACCCATATTGGAGTTGTGCTTAGTAAGCTTATGATCACGGATCATTTCTGACAAAAAAGATATCTCTTCGTTAGCTACGTAGGAATATCCTTTTGAGCTCTTCAAAAGGATTGAACCCACCATTGTTATTGTATTACAGGACACAAGAAAAAAGAATGAAGGAATCAAGGACTACAAAGTAGAAACTAGCTAGAAAGTGTTTTGGGCTTTAGAGGAGAAATTAAGAAGCTTCAATATATAGTTCTTTCTCTCAGTCGGTGTCCTAATCCTTACAGATTTAGGATTTCTAGTCCTAATTGGACTTGTGGATGATTCAATGTTACTCTTAATTTGCTAGGCATTGGAATGCGTCCCAGTACCTCCTATTCACTAATATTGAAGCACATGCGGGCCGGATTTATATCCCAAGACCCGGTTGATCAACCCGTCCAAGCCCAAACGGTTGACACCCTTTGCTTGTCAATCAGTGCGGTTTCTGTTAAGTCCAAGAGATCGAGTGCTAGCGTGAACCGAAATGAAACCGGATATATATTTGGTTCTAAACTTTGATCCTCAAATTGAACCTACTTGGTTTGATTTGGTTTTGATTCTATTCATTTCTTACATTCAATACCCAAATTTATTGAATTCTTACATTTCATAATTTCATTTGGATCAAATTTATTCGGGTTGACTTGGTCCAATTCTGGTTTCGGTTTTTGGTTTCAGTTTCAATTTGATACGTGTGTGTGTAAGAAGCCCTCTTACCCACCCTCGTTTCCATGGGTCATGGTGAGGGACGAAATTTTGCTGCTACTCAGGTTGCAGGAATGTTCCTGTGTGCTAAGCCAAAGAAAGAGAATCTAAAAAGGTAGTTTGGAAAATACTAAAACGAGTATTTATGAACCCAAAGTGGAGGTGGAATATTCCATTCTTTGGTGCAAGCCTGTGTTGTAGGAAGATTCCTACAACCCAGTAGCAGCAAAATTATTTCCCTTGGTGAATGACGACAACTCTCTTCTTCCTCTTTTTCAAGCCCAACGGTCATATAAGATTATTGAGCTTTTATTATTGATTAGTGAGGCACCTTAAGGTACTTACAGACCAAATGCTCTAAGGATAACTATTTAATAGGGCTGCAACAGGGTCGGGTTGGGCCGGGTTTTTTAAAACCCCAATCCAACCCTGAGTCCTCTTAACTTGGCCTAGGTCCAGCCCAGCCCGACTCTGATTCAGGGCCAGAAAAATCCAACCCTAACCCGCTCTCAAGGCCGGGCCAGGCTGACCCACCCTCAGGGCTGGGCCAGGCTGACCTTGATTAGCCCTAATAATAGGTGATGGTGGAAGTGGCTTTGGTGGTGGAAATGTTGTTGGGTATGGAGGCAGCACCAATGGTGGAAGCAATGATGTTGCAGACAGTGGCGGTGGTAGTGATAATTTTGTTAGTGGTGCTTCCTCTAAGAATGGAGATGGTAGCTATGCAGCCGGCTCTTATGGTGGCAGCATGGGTATAGGTTTTAGTTGAGATAAGTATGGTTGCAATCAAGGCAACAATGTAGGTGCTGCCAAAGGTTATGGCCAGGACGATCCAAAATGGAATTACATGGACAATGATGAGCCCTATCGCGATACTAACAAGAAGAAGAAAAACATGAAGACAGGGTCGGACCAGGCCGGCCGGGCTTAACTCGAAGCCTCAATCCTGGCCCAGCCCGGCTCTGACTTAGGGCTAGAAATTCTCAACCATGACATGCCCTTAGGGCGAGGGTATCTCAGCCTCGGCCCTGTTTGGGCTCAGGGCAGGTTTGGGCTGTCAAGGCCAAACTTACACCCCTACTAGTATTTAACCACTCGATGCAGCCATAAATTTTAGGTTCACAGTAATTGGCAAGAGAAAAGTTACATCTTCGATCCCCTAGGGTCTCTTGTTGTTCCAAAGGGTTTGCTAATGATATTAGTTAGGAAAACTATAATCCACACTAATAATGCTAAACCGTACAGTTTTGAACATGGGACTTTCTAAGGTGTCAATAGATTTGTAACTTATTTTTTTGCCCCTAGTTTTATTCCCAAAGGGTATTTAATACAAGGATAAAAATGGGTTTTCAAAAAGTTAAAAGTTATTTAATGTAATTTTTATGTGAAATGATAGATTTACCCTCATTGAAAAAACTGCATTAAATGCTTTTGGGAGTAAGACAAGGGCAATGGATTTTAGTATGTTCTAAAAATACCCTTCTGATGCCGTCTTTTGCTTACCCCACACCCGCTGCTAATGGATTTCCATTCATGGAGGGTGGAGGGAAACTTGGTCCATTTGATTTAGTCTAATAGTTCTTAGCTAAAATGCATATATATTGTTGGATCAAACATGGGGGGATGTTCTATATTTTTCGATTGGGAGAGAGTTTTTTGTCCGGAGTGCGGCTCCTGCGCCAACAAGGGGGGCAATGGGAACGCACGTGGAAGTATCATCAGGGATGAGATTTTTGCACTTCATGGGGGTAGGGTGGTCGTTACGGTGGACAGAGTGTAGTCGCAGGAGCTACACTCCCAAGTCCCAAACAGAGTCCTTTTTCCCTTTTTGATTTTATCTAAATGAAACTTGAATAAATGATAACCCATAGGCTTTAACAGTGCTAGGGATTTCTTAAAATGGTTTTGCTGCCTAAGATCCATCTTATCTCTACTATTTTGTCGCATATCAGACTTGGGCCTTAGGCTCGGTCCAAGCTGCCCACAAGGGGCTGGCCGGACCAACCCGCGAGCAGGGGAGAGCCCCCTCTTTTGTTGAATATTCCTAGTGTGAATCTAAAAGGGCGGGCCTTAGGGTTTTGGTTATAAATAGAGAACCTCTAACCCTAAGGCCATATAATTTGAAACCAAATTTCCCAATATCTATCTTGCTCTCCAAGTATTTGTGTTATCTATGGGATTCCGTCTTTTCCCAAGGATTTGTGGTGTGGAGTTCTCATTGGAAAAGCCTTTCAAGATATCTATAGAAAGAAGAACATTGTTCGTGTGTTCGTAATCAAAAGCTTGATTCTTGATCTCTCTTCCACTGCCTTCCCATATACACTCAAGTATGATCCAAATTGAATTTATTTGGATCTTGAATAAATTGATCTAGCAGTCAACTAAAAGGTTTAGCCTACTTGGTTTTTGCCACATGCTAGAGTGATTTGATAAATTTAACTATCAGATGAATAGGCAGTACTGTTTTCTGATTTGCTATATATTAAATGGGGAAGAGTTCTCTCTAAAAACATGTAAGGAAGCAGGGCATTTCTGCTTTTCATGGGGTGTGGGGCAGTCATTTTGCCCCGTCTATGTCTGGACGCAACATGCATGCTGCCTCCACAGAGTTCTTTTTTCCCATATTAAATTTAGATTCAAATTTAGTGATATAGCTCCATTAATAAGCATTTTTCCTTTGTGTTCTCTTGCATTAGTTTGTTCTCAACCATTTTCAAAAAAGAGCAGAAAGAAAGAAGAATTTGATTTCAATGAAACCTCTTCTGGTGAGTGAGTCCCCATTTGAGTTTGAGATCCTCTTTTGGTTGAGTGAATCCTACACTTAGGTCGAGTGAGTCCTCAAGCGACCCCAACGTTAAGTGGTCCTTTTCGACCCTTAGCTAAGCGGTCGTCTACGACCCTTTATCTTGTACTTGATTTATTATTTTGACAATAAAACTCTTTTATATTTTCAAATTTATTTTTGGACTGCATCAGTAAACAATAGTATGAACAAAGCTGCAATATGACACAGATAATTAGGCTATTTGGGGAGCCTTCAGGCATCGGCTGGGCTACCCGGGCTTACACTGATCCAATCCAAGTTATACCCTGCCCATTTTGTTTTTCATTATTATTGAAATTTTTTTCCTTTGTGGTCATCTCTCTCTTTCTCTAGGTTTCCTAGTTACATTTATTATTCTCAAAAACAAGGATCAATCATATATGGCTAGAACTGCAATAATCTAAGTGTAAACTTCAAGTATCTGAAAAGCCTAAAGCAAAACTGTTGTTTTCTTGGAGACAATATCAGACTAGACTAATTAACCCCAATTGCTGTCCTGTAAGAGATTATTATTGGTAGTTAATTTCAAGGTGATGTGGTGTTGAAAATTAGGAATAGAAAAATGGGAAAGAGATGCAACGGAAGACGAAGACATTTTTCACTTTGGAGATCGAGTGGTTGTCGGATACCATGTAAAGATAGAATTTGAATGGTGTTTGTCTTCCTTAACAAGGCTATCACAAGCTGGGAAGAACCAGATATGTATTGAAACCTTCATGTGGGCTTGGTGGGAGTTGCTACCCTTTAACAGTATATAATGAGAGTATCAGTTAGATCCTTTAATGAGGGACAAAAGAAAACAAATGTGGAGTCCACAAAACCAAAAGAACACATGAAAGCTTACAAGGAGGGCCTCTCACAAGTGTGTACACCCGAATCTTCACAAACTTTTGATTTTTAATTAATTTGTTTTCTTATGAGGGGAAGAAGATATATGCTGATACAATCACGTGTTGGAACTGGAACAAACGACAGTTCACACTTATATTAAAAATATAAATACATAGTAATTTAGCTTAATTTTAATTATTTCATCATAATAAAAATATGTAATTGGAAAATTTAGTGAGTTTGAGATGGAATTGAAGGGGGAGGGGGGGGAAGGGTACAGTTAGCCCATTGAGTCAAGCAGGTTAGAGTGTGTACGTTAGGAACTGTGGCTGAGATATGCCATTTTTTATTCAAATTATAATTTTCTTGTTTTTATATGCTACTACATCAAACTTCTAATATTAAGAAATCTTAACAAAAACATTTATCAATATAAGCCAATATATTTGTTATGACAAAATGAATAAGAAGAATTTCAACAAGCAAGAATACAAAACAAGAAAGTATATTATAAAGGACTAATGAGGTAAATTTTGTATGCTATGTATTTAGAGTATCCAGGCATCACAGCAAGAATATCCAAACCAAGTACAGAAGTGGAATTACCAAGAAGAGTCTGTGCAAGCCTATTATTCTCAAGGCAGCCATATACCAAGATTCTATGGGTTCCTTCCACACAACAACCATACAGCTTGACTAGGTTTTCATGCTCTATATACGATATCACTTCTATCTCTGTCAGGAACTCCTGGACCCCTTTGTTTGATTCAGTTGAAAGTACTTTAATAGCAACAACATTGCTGTCCCTAAGCCTTCCCTGAACATAAGCAAGTATTTTATAAGATAGAAGAAGCCATTAGAGGAGTCATTGAGCCACTTTTCTCAACAAAACAAATCTAGGTGAATTTTTCTGCTAAAATGTGCAAAATATATGCAATTTACCTTGTAGACACAACCAAAACCACCTTCCCCTATTTTATTTTTGTGACTAAAATCTTCGGTAGCATTTTTTAATTCTCTGTATGTGTACTGTTTAACTTTCTGGATGCTTGAAACTTCTGAGACAATATGAAACTAGTAAGAAGCTTATAAACATAGAAAGTAGAGATTGAAGATGCATAATACACAATATGAAAAAAAAGAAGATATAGAAAGACAAATACCATCAAAACCCAAACTTGTTCTAATTAGGAATGAAATGTATATAATAAAATAAAATACATTTTTAATCTCTAGACAGCTGGATGGGTAAGGAACATTGATGCAGTATCAAAGTCAAAGACGAGGACCTAATTTGGACAAACAATGGCTGATTACTTGTGTCCATAAGAATTCAGTTCTGTCCTGGTCGTAGGAATAGATTAGTCACTTTGTTCTGCTTAATGTTTGCTTTGTTAATAGTGTTGGCTGGAATTAGTTCTGTTTTCTAGCTTGAAATATGAAAGTTTTGTCCGAGTCCTAGATGAACTAGGAGTTCTATAAAGCTGGTTGATAGGTATGTTAAGTTGTAGTTTTGTTTATTTCATTTACAGTTTTAGTATAGGCTTTGATCCAGGCTAGTCCTAATCAGTCCATGAATGGCCCATTCCAATCCTATAAATAGGCGCAAAGGGGTACTTCTCCCCCCCCCCCCCCCCCCCCCCCCCAAAAAAAATTTTGATTTTTTGAGTTAATGAACTTCAGTTCTTCTGCAAGTACTGCACATTCAGTTATGATCTTCTGAGTGAATTCTCAGGTTCAACTTGGTAGATTCAAAGGGGGTTTCAGGTGGATTCATGACCAGTTCTATATCTTCTGTTCTTCTCATCAGCGGGGCAGTCTATTCCAACTATTAAGCACCTGTGACACCCCTGTTATGTCAAGTTTTTCCTGATAACTTTCTGTGCTCATAATTTTCTTCAAGTCGAGTTCCTAGTTTGGTGCTCTCTGGATTTCTGAATTATTCTGCTGAGTTTGATTAGCTAGAATACTTACTTTTAGTTTTGCTACTCTGTTCTCCTAACAGCACTAAGGGTTGTCTGCATGCCATGCTTGTCCTCTGATTTCAGAGATATTTTGCATACATATTCTACTGATAGAGAAGAGAACTCAACCAGAAAATTAGACTTATCTCATTTCTTTGCTTCAAGTTATTAATTTTCTCCCTAAACTGCTCTATTTCTCTGTTTTAGAGCTCCTAGTTCCACTAGTTGTTCTGGTTCTGCTATTTTGAAACTGTTTTGTATTAAACATGTTAAGAGAAAACATGCCTCCAGTTTGAGCATTCAATACCTTATTCTGTTTCTTCTTCTTGGGAAGTCCTTTAATATTAGAGACTACAGTATCTTAAAATGCATCTCCATGGAACTAAATTGACACCAGTTTAGTTCCTAAAGTTTATATTTACATATAAGATGGTCCCTTGTCTTGGTGATGCACATGCAGTAGTAGTCTGAAGGCATGAAGATATATATTGCACATATTTTACCAATCAATCCCCTTCCCCAAGCACACACAGAGGGTTGTATGTGTGTGTATGTGTAGGTGCATGCGTGTTGGACATGATAAAATAATCGGGAAAAAAAGCATCAACTTGAAATAATAATGAGGACTATTACTTTGCAATCATCTTGAGAAATAATTATCCCATAAAATTTTTACTGTTTAGCTAGTTACCTTCAACAACTTCAACAGTCTCTCTAGCTGATTAAGCTTGCTTCCTTCTAAACAAGAAAGAGAAACAAATCATAACTGTATAATGCACCACTGACAAGCTTTCAATGTCTCAGCTCTAAAAGAACCCAAAACCTGCCAATACGAACCACGAAGTACAGATGTTATCAACTGAGCCCAGGATGATCTTTCCACCACAGAACTGGCCAAAACAATATCTTATTAATAAAGGAGGAATTCAGTTAATTTCTAGGCCAAACATAGAAACAGTCAATAGTTTTGATATTTAATCTTCACATTCTGTGTCTGGCAGAAAAGGCTTTATCGTTCTGACTTATAATGTCCAGATATTTTGAGAATCCTTACTCCATTGATTTATGAAGCACAATAGTTGAAAGTTTTAAGAACAGAGAGAACCTAGGAAAGGCTAGCCTTTTGCATATAGAATGCAGATCTTCGATGGCTCTTATCAGCTTCCTACCTTGCTTTTCGGAAGATTCTAGGTGGATCTTATAGCTTTGACAATTGACAATGGTAGCAATCATTCTAGCATGATATAGTAAAAATGGACCGAAACAGCAGCAATCTAAACTGTATGGTTATCTTCAGATTCATTAGCCTTAGAACAGCTATTCTTTTACATAGGAATGCAGAGAGATATTCCTGATGCATCTGGTAGGATCCATCTCGTAATGCCAAAATGTCCATCCAGTGTAGCATCCCATCAATTCATCAATGACGGATAGTGGTCCAACCAGATAGATGCATCAGGAAGTAAAATTCCTTCCCAGTTTTTATGTATAATAAAGAACAATATAAACAGAGGAGAACAAATCAAGCCCAATGAAACTCATTATGTGCATGGAAATCCTGCATTTCTCATTCTCATTCGTACAAGCATTTTCACTTCTGGACTTTGAATTCATAACAGGGTCATGATCTAAACATTTTAATGAACCTATTATGAAGTTTCCATCTGACAGTTGCTTAAAATGAATTCAACAAGCACACAGAACTACTATGAAGAGCTTTTAAAACCACTACCACATAAAGGGGGAAGCTAAAAAATCTGTCAGATTCATCACAATCGCACTTAATATCTCACAAACACTTCAAAAAGGAAATAAATATCAAATCCTTAAAAGGGAATCATAGTCTCATCTGCAATTATCAGATTCCTATCTTGGTTGATCCTCAATACTTTCTTAAATCCAGGAAAGGAGGAAGAGCTGAATTGTAAGATCAATTTTTAGAAAATAGCAACATCTCAAAGAGGAGTTTCTGAGATCTATAGCTCAATCAACACTTACTAACCACATATGAAAAATTTATTATTTTTCCAATCCTATAATGATCCATTCCAATCCTATATATTACTATTTGACTATGATAGATGCAATCATATATAAATTAAAAAAACACATAAAAACAAAACTAATGGAGCATTATATAATGTTTTTTATGTTTTTTTTTCACCCAAGAAAATGATGATCCTTTAAAAAGTTAAGGAGGTAAGTAAATTACAAATAGTGTTACTGATCACTTTCATCATTCCCATAGTCTTCACACAGGGACTGCAGTACAGTGGTTGTTGCATCAGTGACCTTTGGCTCATCCTCTTCTTGCTTCTTGTTCTTCTGATCTTCCTCTTGCTTGCGTTCATCAGTAGAAGTAGAAGGTGGTAAAGGCTTCTTCTTCTTCTTCTTCACAACAGAAATTCTAACTACATGAGTTTCTTTAGTATTGAGGCTGTCAAATGTACTACAGTCTTTTCTCACCCAATTTGTAGGTGCCCCTGCTTCTAGAGAAACTTTTATCCTCTTGGAACCAACATTTGATGATGAAAGATGATTTAAATCATCATTATCGTGGTCATCATCTTTGTCATAGATCCTTCTAACAGAGTTCTTTTTTGATCCCTACAGGGTAAAAATTGACTTTATGAGTTCTTCTTCATCCTCTTCTTCTGCCGCCAATAATTTCTTCTCCTTTTCCTGATCAGTTTTGTGTTGCAAGGCCTGAAGGAGCACCACCGCATCTTCTCTCACCTTTGCGTGTCTAGACTTCAATGACTTCAATTCATCCAATGTTGCAAGATTGTCCATCTCTCTTTTTGAATCCAACCTTCTTTTCTCCGAAGAGGATTTCATTGCCGCATCTCCCGTCGTCTCTTCTTCCTCATCATCCTGATCTGCACGCCAAGGCTCAAAATTGCGAGTTGCACCTGCTTCTAAAACATAATCTGAATTTTGTGGATCAGTCTTCATCATGAGTTCAGCAGAGCAGTTGGTGCATTTGAAGTAGAACCGGAATTTCTGAATTATTCCCAAATATTTCTCTTTCTCCTTCTCCCCAGTAACATCTTCTTTCTTTGAATTGAATTTTGTACCCTTGTACATATAATTCCCACAAGTTCTACAATGAATGGTCATGGGAAGCATCATTCTTACTTTAATTTGATTTTGGTCCTTCTGCTTGCTGCTGCTTCCTCATCCTCTTGCTCTGTGGAAGTTTTGAAGGATCAAAATTGGGAGTGAAATATTTATTCAGCACCTTCCTCTCTCCCATCTTAATTTGCAGACGTTGGAGACTTCACAGCCAGAGAATATCTGGGACGAGGACGAAGAAGGAATCAACGACCAAAACGTAGAAACTAGCTAGAAAGAGTTTTGGGCTTTAGAAGAGAGAAAAATGGAACTTAATTTTATAGTTTACTACCTTTTTGGTTTCGTAATCGCCATAGGATTTAGTATTCCTAGTCCTAATCGGACTTGTGGATGATTCAGTGAGTGCTAGTCTGAAGTCTGAACCGAAATAGATTCGGTTTTAAACTTTGATACTGAAATTGAACCAGCTTGGTTTGATTCAGTTTTGGCCTGCATTCAATTCTATCTGGTCCTATTCAGTACTATTCGGTTCCTATATTCGATAACCAAATTTGGATCGAATTTATTTAGTTCCATTCGATTCAGTTTTGGTTTCGATTTTCGGCTCCAATTTCAATTTCACACATAAAATATACATGGGATGTGCCAGGCCGGGCCATCCCACAGATCCTTGGACTATAAATACGAAGAGGGTCATTTTTACCTCCAAAATTTGTAGTGAAGCTTTGCCGAATTCACCCCTCGGTCGTTTTTTTTTTTAAACATGAGTTCAAACAAAAGGAATGAAAGATAGACTCGAAATTACTATTAGGGGTGAAACAGGGCTCGGTTGGGCCAAGTTTTTTAAAACCATAGCCCAACCCTAGGTCCTCTTAGTTCTACCCACGCCCAACCCAACCCTAGGTCGGGCTGAGATATTTCAACCCTGCCCAACCCTGATTGATCCTAATCGGGCCGGGTTGGCCTTGAATAACCATGATTTTTGTCAAGGGCTGATTGACCCTGATTTTTGTTAGGCCTAGTTGGCTCGGATGTGCCCTACTTTTTTTGCCATTTAAGAACAGATCCACATCTCTTCATGTATATATTCTTAGAATCAAATCGAAAGCTTCTTCCATTAATTTTCTTCTCTACACAATACCATTTCCTCTTCTTCAAAGGTAAACATGGTTTGGTACATGTACTCCTTTCATCTCTTGGCATCTTGGATGCATGACCTTGTGATCCAGCATAGGCCCAAATAGAATCAATTTAAAATTTTGGCCAATCGGATTTGACTGCTTTGAATACCTCTCATCCTTAAGCAGCATTATTTTCATTGGACCTTGCTAGACACTCATTAGACATGAGGCTAATGTGTATAGTTATAACAATTTTATTTTGCAACATACAATAGTCATTCATCAACCTAATCAACATTCACTTCATTAGTATGAAATTTGCCTATAAATACCATGGTCTTTCCATTTATATATCATGGAACTCCATAGATGGATGTTGACACTGTGAAGCACAAATATTGGGACATTGGAGAGAACCAAAAGTATAAATTATTAATTTTGTAACATGAGGTTTGCAAATTACAGTTTGGGACGATGATCCCAACATTTTTGTTGTCGCTCCGCTTGCATCCATAATCCAGCATCCATCATCAATTGTTGCACCTTTGCAACGCATGCATGAATCTCTTGGTAGCATCTCACCTCTCTCTCTAGGTTTCCTAGTTAAATGTATTATTCTCGAAAACAAGGATCAATCATATATGGCTAGAACTGCAATAATCCAAGGGAAAATTATCTCTTGTGATTCTCTGCCCCGTAGAGTTCTCTAGTGCCTCTAATAAGAGGGGGTGGACCCTACCCGGGCAATGTGTTCGGGCAAGGGGTAAGGTGGTCATTTTTGCCCCCTATGAGATGAAGTGTAGGAACTATACCGGATAGGAAACCGCAGGAGATAAAGATCTGTCGTATGTGGTCCTTCATATATTTTCAAATAATTGAAGGATCATGACAACTTGTAGGGCTATCACAAGCTGGGAAGAACCAGCTGTAATAATTTAGCTTAATTTTAATTATTTTATCATAATAAAAATATGTACTTGGGAAATTTAGTGGGTTTCAGATGGAGTTGAAGAGGGGGAGGGTACAGTTAGCCCATTGAGTCAAGCAGGTTAGAGTGTGCATGTTAGGAACTCTGTCTGAGATTTGCCACTTCTTGTTCAAATTATCATTTTCTTGTTTTTATATGCTACTACATTTAATCAAACTTCTAGTATTAAGAAATCTTAACAAAAACACTTATCAATATAGGCCAATATATTTGTTCTGACCAAATGAATAAGAAGAATTTCAATAGATAAGAATACAAAACAAGAAAGTATATTATAAAGCAGGACTCCTGAAGTATATTTTGTATGCTATGTATTTAGAGTATTCAGGCATCACAGCAAGAATATTGAAACCAAGTAAAATGTTTTGGTAGCATCACCAAAACCACCTTCCCCTATTCTATTTTCGTGACTAAAATCTTTGGTAGCATTTTTTAATTCTCTGTATGTGTACTGTTTAACTTTCTGGATGCTTGAAGCTTCTGAGATAATTAATATGAAACTAGTAAGAAGCTTATAAACAGATAAAGTAATGAATTATATAAAACACAAATACAGTCAAAATCCAAACTTGTTCTAATCAGGAATGAAATGTATATTAAAAAAAAAAAAAAAAAAAAATTTTAATCTCTAGACAGCTGGATGGGTAAGGAACATTGATTGCTTGTGTCCAGAAATTCAGTTCTGTCCTGGTCGTAGGGATAGATTTAGTCATTTTGTTCTGTTTAACGTTAGCTTTGTTAAAAGTGTTGACTGGGAATTAGGTCTGTTTTCTAGCTTGAGATATGAAATGTATTTTATTTTATTATATACAAAAGTTTGGAATGCATGATCACGGATCGTTTCTAACAAAAAAGATATCTCTTCATTGGCTACGTAGGCATATCCGTTAGAGCTCTCCAAAAGAATTGAACCCACCATTTTCATCGTATTATTGGACACAAGAACAAAGGAGGAATCAATGACCACATCCTATTAAGAGCTTTGTGCTAGATATTTAAGAGAAAGAAGATTTAAAGTCAAATTGTAAAGTACAAGGGTAGTGGGTTTCATACTACACCAATAGTTTTGCAGGGGATCGATACCCAATTGGTAGTGTTCATCAGAACCAATATGAGTTACAGGATTGTTTGGATTCCTTAAAAAGAGGGAGAGAGGAAATAGAAAAAAGAATGAGGAAACGGAGTTAAGTCTCTGTGAATGGCTATAAAACGTGGCCTTAGGAGAGCATTATTGGAGAGGAATCGTCTTCAATGACGCTAGAGAGGATCCAGACTAGGGGTGGGGGAGTGACCTGGGGAGGGGGGTAAGGTACCAGCCAGGAGACTCGAACTCGAGACCTCTCCTGGTGAGCATGGGCATGAAGCGCACCAAGGCTCACCAACTCAGCTAGGCACTTCTGGGGTTTATGACTTGGCCCACCTGAGCAAGTTATCCAAAGTAAGCAGCGTCAACGTTATGTCAGCCAATAACCCTTTCATAAGTTCTAGCACTACATGCAACTGTATTAGGTCTTTATTTGGTTTAAGAATAATAGTAATGATATTTTTGTAAATATTGACAATTAGGGGTGCAAGTTTGGCCCTGTAGGCCCGAACCAGTCCTGGCCCGCTCTGAACCCGAACAGGACCTGGACTTAAGATTTCGGGTCTTGAGGGTGGGTTAGGGCCAAATTTTCATGGTCCTAAGTCAGGGTCAGGTCGGGTCGGGTCCGGGTTAAGAGTTTTGTGTTTAATATTTAAAAGAAAGAAGCTTTAATATATAGTTCTACTTCTCTCCCAAAATGGTGTCCTAATCGTCCCAATTGTCCTAATTGAACCTTAACTTGCTGGGCATGGGAATGCGTTCTAGTACCTCTTATTCACAAATGAAGCACGGGCCAGATTTATATCCCAAGACCTGGTTGATCAACACGTCCAAGCCCACACGGCTGACACCCTTTGCTTGTCAATCGGTTCAGTTTCTGTTAAGTCCAAGAGAGTGCTAACGTGAATCGAAATGAAGCCGAATATAGATTTGGTTCTAAACTTTGATACTCAAATTGAATCTGCTTGGTTTGATTCGGTTTCGATCTGTATTTGATTCTATTCTGTTCTTACATTCAATAAACTGTATTTATTGGATTCTTACATTTCATAATTGAATTTGAACCAAATTTATTGAGGTTGACTCGGTCCAGTTTTGGTTTCGATTTTCGGTTTAAGTTCCAATTTGATATGTGTATGTGTGCAAGAAGCCATGTCTTACCCACCCTCGTGTCCATGGGTCATGGTGAGGGACGAACTTTTGCTGCTACCCGAGTTGCAAGAATGTTCCATGCACGGTCATATAATATGACTGAGCTTTTATTACTGATTAGTGAAGCACCTTGAGGTACTTACGGACCAAATGGTCTAAGGATGACTATTTAACCACTCGGTGCAGCCATAAATTTTAGGTTCATAGTAATTGGCAAGGGAAAAGTTACATCTTCCCCTAGGGTCTCTTGTTGTTCCAAAGGGTTTGCAGATGTTATTAATTAGGAAAACTATAATAATCCACGCTAGTAGTGCTAAATCCTGCAATTTTGAAGATGGAACTTTCTAAGGTGTCAAAAGATTTGTAACTTAATATTTTTGCCCCTAGTTTTATTCCAAAAGTTATTTAATGCAAGGATAAAAGTAGGTTTTTTAAAAGTTGAAAGTTATTTTAATGTGATTTTTTTATATAAAATGACAGATTTACCTTCGTTGAAAAAATAGCATTAAGTGCTTTTGGGAATAAGACAAGGGCAATCAAATGAAGGTGTCAAATTCTAAACACACTAATATGGGTGTCATTTATACATTCTCTTTGAAGATTTATGTGCTTTGTGAAGAAAACCCCTTAATGGATAATTTTTGGTTTAACATAAGTTGATATTTTTATTGGGAGAAAGTTTTCCTCCACCAGTTGAGGATGGTTCACCACCCAGCCTAGGGTTCACAAACCCATCCTAGCCTCCTTGGGTTTTAGTATGTTCCAAAAATACCCTTCTAATGCCTTCTTCCGCCTACCCTACATCTGCGGTGAATGGATTTCCATTAATGGTGGGTGGAGGGAAACTTGGTCCAGTTGATTTAGTTTAGTAGTTCTTTGCTAAAATGCATATTGTTGGATCAAACATTGGAGGGATTCTCTATTTTTTGATTGGGAGAGAGTTTCTGTCCGGAGTGCGGCTCCTGCACCAGCAAGAGACAATTGGAGCGCATATGGAAATATCATCAGGGATGAGATTTCTACATTTTATAGGGGTAGGATGGTCATTTTATAGGGGATTGAGTCTAGGTGTAGCAACTACACTCACGAGTCCCAAACAGAGTCCCTCTTCCTTTTTTGATTTTATCTAAATGAAGCTTGAATAATGATAACCCATAGACTTCAACAATGATGGGGATTTCTTAAAATGGTTTGCTGCTTAAGATCCATCTTTATTGTTTTGTCAACTAAAAGGTCTAGCCTACTTGATTTTTGCCACATGGTAGAGTGATTTGATATATTTAAGTGTCAAATTAAAAGGCAGTATTGATTTCTGATTTGTTATATATTATTGTGGGGGACCGTGGCTCCTATGCATGCACAAGGGCCATTGAGAGTGCACAAGGAAGCAGGTGGGCATTTCTGTCTTTCATGGGAAGTGGGGTGGTCATTTTGCCCCCTCTATGTCTAGGCGCAGTGTGCATGCTCCCCCACAAAGTTTTTTTTCCCTTATTAAATTTAAGGGAGAAAGTTTTCTGTCCGGGAGTGTGGCCTATGCTAGGACTCTCATGAGTCTTTCTCTCTCCTCTCCATTTGAAAAGACACCTCTATCCCCTTGTTTTGAGGAGGAGAGAGATAGACACATGGGAGTGCTGGCATAGGCCACACTCCCAGACAAAAAACTAATTCCCTAAATTTAATTTCAAATTTATTGATATAGCTCCATTAATAAGCATTTTCTCTCGTGCTCCCTTCTATTAATTTGTTCTCAACCATTTTCAAAAAACTTAACTTTTAAGAAGAGTTCCAAAAATTCTTCCTGCTACATAGCCAACTCTATTTGATGCTTAAACTAGACATAAATAGATAGTATGTAGAAATGGGAAAATTTATCACTTCACAACCATGGTTCGTAATTTTGGATTGGATCGGTTGATATCGGTCAGATCGTTTCGGTATTGGTCGAGGCTGATCCCGAGTTTAGACAAATATGATAAGGTTTGACTGGATCGTTCCCTGGATCAGCCAACTCAGTTGGATTGACCGATCCAATCCTTGACCGATCTAACTGAACTTTTTTGGATTTTTTTCAAAATTTTTAAGTTTTTTTTTAATATATATATTATCTTGACCGATACTGACTGATACTAATCGATATTGACCGATCTGATCTGGATAATATTGACTGATCCGATCTTGAGGTCCCAACACCCACCAACTCTGGCCTATACATGACCCAATCCATAAAAAAATGATTTTGAGGGGTTTTTTGACCGATCCTACTCGATTTGTAGTGATCCAATCCCAATCTAGAAAGGTCGGCCATGACTGATACCAAATCTGATACCTGGATTTTGAACCTTGTTCACAACTCACTTAGATAAGTTTTTTTTTCACAATCCGCCTCTTCTGGGCCACATGAATGGTTCTAGTTAAACTGAAAGGTTGGATGGAAAACAACATTCTTGGATTAGCCATATTTCAGGTCCTATTCCTATTGTTTGGCTCATAATTGTATGGCTTTTATACTTGAATTTTCAACTGTTGAATCAAAGTTCCCCTATAGTACTTGCCCAAGTTGATTTTAATTTCATCCAATTTTTATAGTTTTTTTTTTTGGGTTGCCTTTCTTGTCACTGTGCATAGTGAAACAATTCACTTCACTATGACTTTCTGACCCCCACTTTTCACTCATGTTTTCAATATGTGAAGGGTTTACATAGTAATATTACAACCTAAGTAATTCTTTACCAAATCTCTACCGACCTCTGGTTCCCTTTCGTCTCCCTCTCCTTCTCCGGGATCTTCCAACCCCAATGTTCAAGGATAAAAATCCTCTCGAATTCCTTAATCCGACGGTACCTGGCAGTGTCACTTTCACTGTGCAACACGTGGCACAAAAAGATCGTGTGGTGGAGATTGCTTTGCACCATTTCATGAAGCCCAACCTGATTTGCCAAATGGATCATCTCAACCCGAGTGGATTGTAAACCCAAAAACGTGGTTTCCTAAAAAACAAAACGCAGAAAAGAGAAACACTTTCAAACCGCGACTTTTCCTCTCCTCTCTCTGTCTCTCAGTTCATCTCCTTCCCACCTTCCCACCTTCCCACCATTGGAGAGCTCCAAATGTAACATTTTTAGTTGGGAAAGTTGGGACCAATTCAGTGACCTTACTGTAAAGGGGGTTGTCTAAAGTTAAATATGTTGAACCAAAGATGAAATAAATCCATGGGGTTGCTTGTGCATCTCTGAAACTTTTTGGAAATGCAATTGGGCTGCACTACACACCTAGAAGTTATATAAGCAGTTGTAGGGCTCAAAGAGCACCACGATTTTAATGAATGAAGGATGGCTTTCTGCTTTTTATTTCTATGGTGATTCACATAGCCTGTTGTGGTGATTCATTAGTTCATCTTCTGAAATCGTTTTTAAGATTAGTACAGTATTGGTGCTGGATTCTGTCCAAGTTGAAATTTTCTTGTTCAACTAGGATTCTCTAATATCTTCTATTTACACCATCAGAAATTACTAAGTTTTTACTGTGATATTCATCCTGATTATCAAACCCTTCAGTTTGTTTTTGAATCAATTCTGAATTCTGGTTATTGAACGGATTGAAGTTTTGGGACATCTATCCTACAGTATGTAAGGTCTGTTTGATTAGTTTTCTAGCCCCATCACTGCAGTTCTGTCCTGTGGCTTTTGTTCTAAAATTTTATTTTGATTTATTTAGAACTCATCACCTTCAACCAGAGTTTTGTTCAAATCTTAGTTTCTGATTTGGTTTCATGCGATTTGTCTGGAATTCTGGAAATTATCTTAAACTATGGTTTTGGGTTCTGGAAATTCTTGGTTTCTGTTCTGTACAATAGTCCCACATCGGTCCCGTAAGGGCTTGGATGTGGGCATATATAATATGAATTGAGTTCTTTTGAAATGGACGGGCTGAAGTGTTTTTTAATCGAGATTCAAGAACCGTACTAAAGGGAAATTTCTCAATATTGAAGAGGATTATAAAAATAGATTGAAATGATCTGCTTCACTCTCTTTAGTAACATATAGGAGGACATCTTTTTGTTTTATCTTCATGTCATAAGTCAGCTCAAGATTTTTTTTTGGTAACAGTCAAATCCAAGTTAAAACTTATAAATTGGTATATAATGAAGCTATAATGTTAGTGATCATTATATTCCGATGGCTATATTTTAACGGCTCTATTTCAATGGTTATATTTCAATGATTCTTTTTCAACAATTATATATATATGAATGTGAATCGAATTTATTTGGTTCCATTCAAATAATTATATATATATGAATTTGAATCGAATTTATTTGGTTCCATTCAAATCAATTTTGGTTTCCCCTTCTGTGTTTTAGGTCCATCTTGGGATGAGCAATCATGGAGGACCGTTTCTGTCTATTTTCGTTTGCAACCCCCCTGCCAACAATCCAGCCTATCACATCTCAATTGACAATGCTGCTTGGTCCATGGATTTCCATCATGTTCATCACAACGTAAATTCAGCTATCTTAATAGCTCCTTAGCATTGTAGAAAATACAATTGAATGGGACTGCCCTTGACTTCTACATCTCATAAAAACAACGTCATTCTTTACCAGAAAAAAATAAACGCCATTTAATCCTTTTTTTTTTTTGGCTTGTGATGGGATCAAAGGGTGGGGACAAGGAAATGCTGCCAAAGGATGGGGGAGATTTAGGGGCGGGGAAGATGTAAAGGGCGGAAGATAGAAGGGGGAGGGCGGAAGCCACTGAGGGAATGGGGGCAGTGTCTCAGAGAACATTCTTCCTTACAAATTTTAACCTTTCATCTCCACTCATCACAATGATTGAAGAGGATTATAAAATTTTCTAAAACTGCTTCGAAGTATATTCCCCACCAACGCTTACTCTATAGTGGCGAATACACTTTAAAGGTTTTCCTCTTTCCCTTTCAACTTCAGCATGAAAATGTTGAAAAATCTCAAAGACATCGTCTTTGGGCATATGCCCACACTTTTTGATGCAAGAGCATCGATTGTTAGGGATATTTTAGTTTGAATAGGGGTATATTTGTCTTTTATTGAATAAAGGGCCTAGATCTCGTAGTAAAACACGCAACGAGTCAAGACACATCAAGAACCACTTAGATCTGAACTAAGCTAATAAATTGAAATGATCTGCTTCACTCTCCTTAGTGACATGTAGGAGGACTTCTTTTTGTTTTATCTCAATGTCATAAGTCAGCGCAAGATTTTTTTTTGGTAACAGTCAAATCAAGTTAAAACTTATAAATTGGTATATAATGAAGCTATAATGTCAGTGATCATTATATTCCGATGGCTATATTTTAACGTCTCTATTTCAATGATTCTTTTTCAACAATTATATATGTATGAATTTGAATCGAATTTATTTGGTTCCATTCAAATCAATTTTGGTTTCCCCTTCTGTGTTTTAGGTCCATCTTGGGATGAGCAATCATGGAGGACCGTTTCTGTCTACTTCCATTTGCAACCCCCCGCCAACAATCCAGCCTATCACATCTCAATTGAGAATGCTGCTTGGTCCATGGATTTCCATCATGTTCATCAGAACATAAATTCAGCTATCTTAATAGCTCCTTAGCATTGTAGAAAATACAATTGAATGGGACTGCCCTTGACTTCTACATCTCATAAAAACAACGCCATTCTTTACCAGAAAAAAATTAACGCCATTTAATCCTTTTTTTTTTTTGGCTTGAGATGGGATCAAAGGGTGGGGACGAGGAAATGTTGCCAAAGGATGGGGGAGATTTAGGGGCGGGGAAGATGTAAAGGACGGAAGATAGAAGGGGGAGGGCGGGAGCCACTGAGGGAATGGGGACGGTGGCACAGAGAACATTCTTCCTTACAAATTTTAACCTTTCGTCTCCACTCATCACAATGATTGAAGAGTATTATAAAACTAGATTGAAATGATGGGCTTCACTCTCCTTAGTGACATGTAGGAGGACTTCTTTTTGTTTTATCTCAATGTCATAAGTCAGCTCAAGATTTTTTTTTGGTAACAGTCAAATTAAGTTAAAACTTATAAATTGGTATATAATGAAGCTATAATGTCAGTGACCATTATATTCCGATGCCAGTGACCATTATATTCCGATGGCTATATTTTAACGGCTCTATTTCAATGGTTATATTTCAATGACTCTTTTTCAACAATTATATATATATATGAATTTGAATCGAATTTATTTGGTTCCATTCAAATCAATTTTGGTTTCCCCTTCTGTGTTTTGGGTCCATCTTGGGATGAGCAATCATGGAGGACCGTTTCTGTCTACTTCCGTTTGCAACCCCCCGCTAACAATCCAGCCTATCACATCTCAGTTGACAATGCTGCTTGGTCCATGGATTTCCATCATGTTCATCACAAAGTAAATTCAGCTATCTTCAGAGCTCCTTAGCATTGTAGAAAATACAATTGAATGGGACTGCCCTTGACTTCTACATCTCATAAAAACAACGCCATTCTTTACCAGAAAAAATAAACGCCATTTAATCCTTTTTTTTTTTTGGCTTGAGATGGGATCAAAGGGTGGGGACAAGGAAATGCTGCCAAAGGATGGGGGAGATTTAGGGGCGGGGAAGATGTAAAGGGCGGAAGATAGAAGGGGGAGGGTGGGAGCCACTGAGGGAATGGGGCCGGTGGCACAGAGAACATTCTTCCTTACAAATTGTAACCTTTCATCTCCACTCATCACAATGATTGAAGGGGATTATAAAAATAGATTGAAATGATTTGCTTCACTCTCCTTAGTGACATGTAGGAGAACTTCTTTTTGTTTTATCTCAATGTCATAAGTCAGGTCAAGATTTTTTTATGGTAACAGTCAAATCAAGTTAAAACTTATAAATTGGTATATAATGAAGCTATAATGTCAGTGATCATTATATTTCGATGGCTATATTTTAACGGTTCTATTTTAATGGTTATATTTTAATGACTCTTTTTCAACAATTATATATATATGAATTTGAATCGAATTTATTTTGTTCCATTCAAATCAATTTTGGTTTCGTTTTTCGACTCCAATTCCAATTTCACTCATAAAATATACATAGGATGGGCCGGGCCAGGCCATCCTACTGTTCCATGGACTACAAATAGGAAGAGGGGGGTCATTTTTACCTCCAAATTTTGCAGTCCACGTTGGCCCTTTTTTGTTTTTTTTTCTCATCTTTCACACTTGAAATATGATTTTTTTTTTTTTTTTTTGGGAATTGGGAGTTTTTATATATATTTTACTTAGGGGGTGGGATAGGGGGGGGGTGGAAGGTACCAAACCTCCTCGTGATCATGGGCATGAAGCGCACCACAACTCACCAACTACACTAGGCAGATGTTGGTCACTTGAAACATGAGTTCAAACAAAAGGGAATTTTTATCCTATGCAGTTACTGCACGGTGCAGTACTGCATCGTACAATGACTGCAGATGCCATGTGCACCATGTGGGGCCCACTGTGCCACATGGCCTCTGCTGCGCCGCACGATGCAGTACTGCACTTGCAGTTACAGGAGAGGATAACGATTCAACAAAAGGAGTGAAAGTTAGACTGAAAAAATTGTAGAAAAAAATTAGTGGGGAGTTATGGTGTTAGCGGTGATAACCACTTTGTAACTCCATTTAAAGAGTAACAAAAGGAATGAAAGATAAACTGGAAAATTGCTACAAGGGGTGAAAATGGGCTGGGTTTTTTAAAACCCTAGCCCAACCCTGAGTCTTCTTAGCTCAACCCACGCCCAACCCGGTCCTAGATCGGGCTGAGATATCTCAACCCAAACCCAACCTTGTCGGGCTCAGCCCAACCAAGTCGGCCCTAATTGACCCTAATCGGGCCGGTCGGGTTGGCCCTGAATGACCCTGATTTTTACCAAGGGCTAGTTGACCCTAATTTTTGTTAGGGTCTAGTTGGCTCAGATGTGCCCTGTTTTTTTGCCATTTACGTTGTCGTATAAATTAAAAAATTGAGAGACAAGTGATTGCATCCAATATTGATTTGTTTCATACTCAATTGACTATTAGACTATTAGACTTTTCTTTGAGTTAAAAACTTAGCACAATCTTAAAATTGTAAATAATTTTGTTAAATAGATAATTAGTCTTTTTTTTGGTAAACCAATTAACCAATACATAATGAGATACTAAACAAAAATTATAAAATGTAAACAATACATTGTAAAGCATAACCTAACATAGGGCCAGGTCAAGCTAGGCTTGGCCTGAACCTTCAACCCCTAACCTAGCCCAACCCTAACCTAGGGCCTGAAAATTTCAACCCTAACCCACCCTCACGGTTGAAAAATCCAGCCCAGGCTTTAGTTGGGCTCAGGGCGGGTTTGGGCCGACAGGGCCATACTTACACCCCCAATTGCTACCATATTTGTGTTAAATCAGAGCTCATGGCTCCGAGAACTTTAGTATTATAAGAACTTTGTTTTGTTCACCATCTCTGTAGCATGGTTAAGCCATTTAAATGCTGTTTTCTACATCAAATGAAGAGATGACAGCGAAGGTTCATCCATTTAAACGCTTCTGGTGTTTCACTATTCTCCTTTAAGGAGACAAAGGCTCTACTCTAACAGATTAAAAAGCTGAAATGACAAATAACAATCGTAATTGAATTCTATAAAACACTTTAGCTCTCTACTGATCGAAACAGATAAAATATAGATTGAACTCCTTCCTTATGTTTGGGCATGAGAGGAACAGTAAGCGAGATTAACACCAACTATTCTTCGTTATTCACCATTGAGAATCTTCTTCCCGGGTTGTGGAGTGAGGGCAAACAGGCTTGGACGGAAAGAGGTGAGTGTTGAAAATGGAGAAAAATCCTAATTAAACATTTTCCACTTGTATCGTTTGTTGGGCAAGAGATGATGTTGAAAAAAAGCGAATAAAAGGAAGAGGACAGAAAGATGGCATGAGTCGAACGAAATCGTTTTGTCCTTAAGATAGTATTTGCACCCTCCTACACCTGCCTCCCAAGATAAATCAGGCGGACTGTTACTGGTTGTAGAGACAGTAACACTGTGAAGCTATCAGAGATTTTAATAATACTGAACTGAGAGAATTCGTGGCCCATTTATAGGCCCACAAGGCCTGTTCGGATGGGTCACACCCATTGACTCATATGGCTTGATCTGACAAGTCATGACTATTGGGCTGGGCTTTCATGGCTGTACTTGTGGGCTGCAACAATTGGGCTCAACGTTGAACCAAGGGTTGCACCCCCCCCCTTTGATTAGCCACCGATCCAACAATTGGATCGATCCTACGCACCCCTTGATCAGACACCGTCGATCCTGAAAAGATTAAGGTGCGCCATCAAAGCGCCACATTACGTCTCACGCACGCGTACGCGCTCAGACGGTCACCGTCCTCACTCGCAAGTGTACCGTACAATCTTTTCAAACATAACATGTGATAATAGCTCACAATCATATATAAACCAAAGGAAACAATTCTCCGTGACCGATGAGGGACTAAAAACCCACATCTATTATTTTGAAAATTCCTACAGATGAGAACAAAATAGGGGAACACGGTCTCGTGATCAAACCTTCACCGTTGCATAATTTCTTGGGGCCACCCACCTGAGGCTCACTAGGGCCCAGAGGCTCCCGATTCGTGCGTGGCGCGGGGGTCATGTACAAGCCCAGGGGGAATTTAGTCAGCCTAAAGTCAGATACTCCTCCTGTCAAAAAAAAATAAAGGGTAACATCTTATTTTTTATATCAAATTACTACTTTACCGAGTCGTTGTTTACCACGTGCTCATTAAAAAGCAGCGCGAAATAGAACCAATGCAATTTCAATTTCAAAATTGAAAGGGTTTGTCACCTATTTCAGAATTTTTGTTCCATTTGATTTTTATTTCATTGAAATAAAAATATAAGATGCAAAAATCAAATCGAACAATTTCCAAAATTAAAATAAAAATAAAACCAAATCAGCCCTAGAAGAAGAAGAGTGATAATAACAGAAACAAAAAAAACATAGATTCGTTATAGTAAAAATTCTTTAACAAAAGAAACTACAAAGTAATCGAACAGATCCACATCTCTTCATAACATCAAAAATCAAATCCTATCAAATCCATCTTTAGTTTGTCGTTTCAATCGAAAGCTTCTTCCATTAATGTTCTTCTCTACACAATACCATTTTCTTTTCTTCAAAGGTAAACATGTTTTGGTACATGTACTTCTATCTCTTGGCATCTTGGATGAAATCAGAACCTGCAGTATCTTTATCTGGAGAAACTCAGCAGCCAAGCCGAGAGCGAGCAAGGTAAATTCATCAACATTATTAACAAACTCATAATCCCATTTCTTGATCTCATTTTCATCTTTGAAAACAAAAGTCCCGAATGCATGCATCTCACAGAATTTGATCACCTCTGCTACTACTTCACCTTCCACTTTTGGAACCCTAATCTCAATACCCATATTGGAGTTGTGCTTAGTAAGCATATGATCACGGATCGTTTCTGACAAAAAAGATCTCTCTTCATTGGCTATGTAGGAATATCCATTAGAGCTCTTCAAAAGGATTGAACCCACCATTTTGATCGTATTACAGGACACGAGAACAAAGAAGGAATCAATGATCACAACGTACGTAGAAACTAGGAGCCCGCTTGATAACCTTACGAGAAACAGTTTCTAGTGTTTTTCCGTTCTGAGAAAAGGAAAAACACCTAAAAATCGCTTGATAACGAAGTGATTTTTGTGACTGTTTTTGGAAACATAAATCAAAATTTATGCTCCCTACAAGACTTTTGACAGAACATGTTGGACATGTTCTATCGTTTCTTGGCTGAAAATTGGAAAAACTATACCCGATAAAAACTCCTATATTCGTTCACTATACTCTTTTGTAAAATTGAAAAAGTGTGCCAAACATATCCTTTTGTTAATTTCTTTTTTTTTTAAAAAAAAAAAAAAGGGTTTTGCTTGTTTTCAAGAGCAGGTTTACCAAGCGGGTCAAAAACGGTTTCTCAGCACAGAAAATAAAAAAACTGTTTTACTGTGTCTCAGGAGACTAGGTAGAAAGAATTTTGGGCTTCAGAGAAAGAAGCTTCAATTTATAGTTCTCTCCCAGTTTGGTGTCCTAATTAATCCTAATAGATTAGGATTCCTAGTTCTAATTGAATTTGCTGGGCATGGGAATGCGTCCCAGTACCTCCTCCTATATTCACTAAAATGAAGCACATACGGGCTGCATTTAAATCCCAAGATCCGGTTTGTCAACCAGCCCAAGCCCACTCAAGGTTGACCCAATGTGCATGTTAATCGGTTTGGTTCCAGGGTTCAGTTCAGTTTCTGTTCATTCCAGAAGAGTGCTAGTGTGAACCGAAATCAAACCGAATATAGATTCGGTTCTGAACTTCGATACTCAAACAGAATCTGCTTGGTTTGATTCTGTTTCAGTCCGTATTCGATTCTATTCGATCGGTCATACTTAGTTTTATTTGATTCCTACATATGATATCCGAATCGGACTGAATTTATCGCTTTGATTCGATCCAATTTCGATTTTCCATTCCAAATCTAATTTGTGTTTAAGGGGTCCTCTTACCCACCTTCATGTCCATGGATCATGGTGAGTGAGGACAACTGTCTTCTTCCTCTTGCTCTTTTAAATGTAGATTCAAATTTAGTGATATAGTTCCAATAATCATCATTTTCCCTTCATGTTAATAGTTTAATCTGTGATTTATGATCCTTGATCTGTTTTGTAAAAGAATCTCTCCAAGGCTCTGGTTATATTGAAGCTGTTTTATTGAAGCTGTTTTATTTTATGCCCTTTCCAAAGACCCTTTTTTTTTTTTGGGGGGGGGGGTGGGGTTGACAAATTTATTTGAGGCCCATTATATTATATATTCCAAGTGGTAGATATTAAGGCCACATACATGGAGGATATCCTTGGTGGGCCATCTAGGTAATCATTAGCTAGGTTTGTAGATGGGCTTAGTCAAGATAGGCCCAGGTATAGCCCATATTTGAAGGATAAGGCCTGGACCCAAGAAAAAGCCTTACAATTATCGGCAATACAAGGGGCCCAAACCCACCCAACCCAGACAGCTATGCTCAAGTTTGCGTGTAGTCGTGGATTGAGTGAGTCCTCATTTGAGTTAAGATCCTCTTATGATTGAGAGAGTCGCGCAATCCAATTGAACGAGTTACCAAACGACATGGAGTTAAATGGTCTTTTCTGAGCCTTGTTATATTGTACTTGGTTTTTTATTTTGATAATAAAACTTTTTTATATTTTTTAAGTTCTATTATTTTTTAATCGGACATGGGCTGGGCTACCCGGGCTTAGACTAACCCAATCCAATTTATATCCCACCCATTTAGTTTTTCATTATTATTAAAAAAATAGGAAAAGAATGTTAACCGGTCATGTGATTCCTATGCCCAAACACAAGATCACATGTTTTTATTGTTCAACATACTCTTGATGAAATCAAAAATCAAAAATCTCATTCCAACTGATCTCCCTACATGCGTTTTCATTAGCCCCTAAGCTGGTGCAGGTGCTACACACCCAGACAGTGATCTCCTTTATGGTCATGTACCAGGTCTCTCTCTCTAGGTTTCCTAGTCACATATATTATTCTCAAAAACTAGAATCAATCATAGAACTGCAATAATGAGAGTGTAAATTCCAAGTATTGAAGAGCCACTTAAAACTGTGTTGCTTTTTTGGAGACAATATCAGATTAATTAACCCCAAGTACTGTCTTATAAATGTGGTCCTTCAAATGCTCAAATAATTGAAGGATCATGACAACTTGTAGGGATATCACAAGGTGGGAAGAACCAGATATGTACTGAAACCTTCTTGTGGGCTTGGTGGGGTTTTTTTTTTTTTTTTAAAGATTTAGAGCTTGTATAATAGGGGGGGGGGGGGGGGGGATTTGCTATCCTATAATGAGAGTATATCACTTAGATCCCTGAATGAGGGACAAAAAGAAAACAAATGTGTTGTCCACAAAACCAAAAGAATGCATGAAAGCTTAAATTACTAGGAGGCCCTCTCAAAAAAAAAAAATATTATGGTAGAAAATATATTTATTCATTTGAGAAATGGTTACAAACCAAGGCATCCTTATCAACAAGACAAGAGAGCCAAGGAGTGAAGCTGGGCCAAGATGTCCTACACTGCTCGGACATGCCCTTCCTAGCCAAGGTATTTGCTATGTGGTTTGCAGCTCTTGGAATGTGGGAAAAAACAACATTGATAGGAGTGAGCACAGATCATTGTAATATCGTCAATGATTGGAGAGATATCCATTGGGCAGTTCAGGGATTTTGATAGTATGTTGATCACTTCAAGGTTATCAGACTCCACGATCAGCTGAAAACAACCATGATCAATGGCACAAAGGATGGCTTCCCTAATAGCTTTTGGTTCTCCGATGGAAATGGACGACATGAGGGAGGGCTCTGAGAATGCGATATGACTTGGCCAAGGTGGTCTCTGACTAGGAAGCCCATAGCGCCTTCCTGATTTCCTTTGCAGAGAGAGGCATCAGAATTAACCTTAAAAACGCCCTGAGGGGGGGGGAGACTCCAAACTGTAGGATTTGGATAGGTCAGAAGGTATCCATGGGTGGAAACCGAAGGGATGCCTTGGGGCTGAGCATTGCGAAACTCCTAGAACGCTGCTTCCGCAGAGCGAATGATCTCTTCAAGGGATTTAAACTTCTTCGAGAAGACAAAATCTTTCCTGACCAACCAAATATGCCAACAGAGGAAAGAGCATTTACTGAAGCTTTCTCTAGCTGCGTTTTTATCTTGCAAAGCCAAGTTTTGCCAATGTTGAAGCCATTCATGGATCAAAAGAGAAGGATTGTTCGAAATTCTGTGAGAGAGAGATGACCCAAACCAAATTGCCTTGGCATATGGGCAGTGCAACATGATATGGTCTACAGAATCCTTTTCCTTTCCACATCTGGAACATAGAGGATCAATGGGGATGTTCCTCGAAGATAAACAATCAGCAGAGGCGACAACATTGCCACATGAATGCCATAGGAAAGCACGAATCTTGGGAAGGGTCCTGCAGTTCCAGATCATCTTCCAAACAGTGCTAGAGACTTCAGGCTTGGCCATGTGATGAAATGATGATGCTTTCAAGGCCTCCATATTTGCTTGCTGATTAGAGAGGAGGTGTTAAGACGATTTAACAGAGAAAACACCATTCTTAGACATACCCCAAACTAACATATCCGGCCTAGGAAAAATTCCCAGTTTAATTTTGAGAATTTCCTTGGCATCCGAGGGAGCAAACCACTGATTTATCAGGTCAAGCTTCCAAGATCTATTATCAGCATCAATGATATCTGAAACAAGGTGAAGTGGGCAATCAGCAAGAGGGAGGAATTGGATTTTGAATTTTTTTTGAAGTTGGAATCCAATTGTCAACCCTTAAATGCACACGCTTTCCAGTCACAATCTTCCAGATGAGGCCGTCTTCCGAGACTGATTTGCCATGAAGAATGTTTCTCTAGGCTCAGGAAGGGCGATTGCCTAGCCTTGCATTTTAAAACTCCTCTTTTGGGAAGTATATAGCTTTCATCTGACCTGCCCACCAAGATTGAGGACACTTCCATAAATTCCATGCAACTTTGGCAAGGAGAGCAGCATTTTGAAGCTTAGGATGCTTAACTCCTAGACCCCCTTTTTGTTTAGACCGACAAAGCTTGTTCCACGAGCTCCAATGGATCTGAGAGTCCTTAAGGGCCACTCAAAATTGTGTACACCTCTGAAGCTTCACAAACTTTTGATATTTAATTTATTTGTTTTCTTATGAGGAGAATATATATAGTGAGATAATCGCATGTTGGAAGCGGGACAAACAACACTTTACAAATGTTGCGTGGCATTTTGATCACCTTGCACGGTTTCTACGCTCAGATACAGCCGTGTGAAATGACCGACATGTCCCCAAGGATTTTCCCTATTCATGGGGCATGATGATCATTTTGTGTGACCCTATGTTTAGGTGTAGGGGCTGCCACACGCGACCAAGTAGCATTCTTTCTCCCTGTCAATTAAAATGGAAATTGCCATGTGAGAGAAGTCACAACATGGCCTCTTCACCACATGACCATCACCTAAGCCTAATTCTCTACTTCAAAGTTCAAACACATCCCATGGCCCCGTCAAATATAAAAAAAAATTGTGTAATTATATTATGGGAAAAAAATTGCTACAATGCTCTTGTACAGATTCCTTTATACGCTCTCGCATGACAAACAGTAGCTCGCATGATAAATAGTGGGATCTACACAGACATTTCTTTCTCCTATTCTAACCATGTGGACCCATGTGACCTATGTGGATGATACCATTTTTCAATCCCTCATTGATTGTAATGTGTCCCCTTATTTATATTTGTTGAGGTTTACTTTAAGGGAGAATGTTCTCTGTGCCGCAGCGCAGCCTGCACCCAAGCACATGGGCAGCCTGTGCAGGGGGCAGGTTGATCATTGGGCCCACCCCCATGTGCCTGGGTGCAGGCTGTGCTGCGGCACAGAGAACAATGCCCCTTATTTTAATTTTCACAATCTGGTCCACTATTTTTAGTTATGTGGTAAGATGATGTGGACAATTTCGACTGTAGTCCCTATCTCTGTCTTGCAACTTGACAAATTTCTATTTAAGTTGAAACTTTATACGTAGAATGGGAATTGCCAAGTGCCAGATATTCGTGTCATTCTGATAGTTTTTCAGGATGGCCCATTATAGAAACCATCGGCTATTTGTTGGATATGTTTCAAAGAACTAAATAAAGGCAAAGATTTCATGCATAGTCGTGCAAGGTTGCACGATCGTATCCACCTCTCACATGGAATCAAAAATACATGAACCCTTAGCCCCCCCCCCCCCTCTCACATGCATGTCTTGTACAGCCCAACATGAAAATTGTCCCTATTAAATATTAATCATAGTACAATGTGTTGTCACAAAAGTGAACTAAAAAGTAGTAATCTTCTTTTAATTGCTCTTTGTCTAATTGGTAAAATTTATTTAATGCAAGGGTAAAAAAGAGTTTTCAAAAAATTGAAAATTATTAATGTAGTTTTTATGCATTGTTAGATTGTGTGATCCTGACCCATAACTAAAGTTATGGACCCTTAACTTATGGATCATTAAAAAGGAATCAATATTTTAGATAGAACAATGATCAATAATTTGTGGGAGGCAGTTTCCCCTCACTCACGGTGAACAAGGGTTGAACACTGATAATTAAGTTAGCTGTTAAGGACTATAAACCCCTCCCCCCCACATTACTCATTCATATTTGATGTGAGACTATTTTTTTTATCTTTCGCGTGAAACCAGATGTGAATTCGAAACTTGGATGAAACTCATCCTAAAAAACTATCCGTTAAGAAATAAGTGTCAAATACCTATAAACCTCCATATTATCATTCATATTCTATATGAGACTATTTTTTCCACCTTTTGTGTGAACCTCAACAACAGGATTTTGTTTCCATTAAAATGGAATCTTTGTTCAAAATATCATTAACAAGACTAAACCGGTGGGAACATGATGCGTGGGTAAGTAGGTGATAGGATTAGGCTCTTGGCATGATAGTTGGAACACAACAATAATGGCTAAAAAGCTTTGTTTTGACTTGAGAATGGTTAACTTTTAAAGGAAAAAGAACATATGAGAAGCCTCCTCATTAAAAATACCAATTGAAGCTTTCACATCCTATGCGTTCAACCCTACTTTTAAGTACGAAGAAGTGGTGAGATATCTTCTGCTAATAGAAATGGTATGAAGCTTTCGGATCCTTCCATTCATAATTATATACTATTCAAACTCTCAAAAAGGAAGAAATGTTGTGAAAGATGAGAACTTACCCCCCATTAACGCCGCATACACTTTATGGCAATACCTTGGGTTTGGAGATATAACATGCCAGATGTTTGATGGTAAGTGGACAGGGATTTGCATTAGCTTGCGTCGTCTAGGATATTTTCTTTATCAAGATCAGTTTGACTGGGTGATCTTAGTTCATATGTTACCTCAGTTCACTTTAATGGATTAAAATAGAGCAAGAGATGGCTGCTTGGGCCTTCAGACCCTGCACGCTCACTGATCAATGTGGCATGCATTAGCATGAGTTCGGATCTTCTACATGAACCAACAGGTGAATGTATATATGAGGACCAATCATCTGTCCTATTTTTATCATTTACAAGGGGAGGAAGGGTTTTTATGAAAACAAAATTAAAATGTGATTGGCATTTGGCTCTCACATTTACGTTCACGTATTGGTTGGTATGTGCAGATGATCCATTCTCCATTAGCATTGAGGTTTCCGTCTTCCCATGGAGCTAGGCACAGAGTCAAGCGGTCATGTGACTATGTAGGGTTCTTTTCCCTTTAAAAATAATAATAATAATAAGGGAAAGAGATCTCTACTTGGTCGCATGTTCTCTACACAAGCATCTGGGCCAATGGGTGAGCACCCCTGGGTATCTACCCAGGTGGTAGAGGCATCATCTCACGGTGCCTTGTGAAAGGGCATAAGAAACACCACCAAGTAGAGATCTTTTTCTCTAATAATAATCTAAAAATAAAAATTTGGAGATTGAAATATACCTAAAGAAATTGGCATAAGATTTTGTGTATGGTTGTGCATGATGCATGGTTACACATAAGACCTTTGAATGGAGATAAAAGCCTCATCCAAACACCAAAACTACCTTTCCCTTATTTACGAATCGTCGGTGCCCCATCCTACAGTACACGAATCCCTCTCCCTAAAAAATTATACATGATGATATGATAGATGAGGGGAAAAAGTTGATCATATCGACATAATGATGACCTAGCTAGATATATATCATGAGGCAATGCAAGTTTTCTTGTTTTATTTTTTGGGGGTAGGGGAGAGTCAGGTTCATGTTTACATACGTGAACGTACGAGAATGGTTTACAGTCGTTCAAATGGAATTCATCCTGTGGGATCTACATGGAGTGGATTCCATCTGAACGACTGTGAATCATTCTCGTACGTTCACGTACGTGAACGTGAGCCCAACTCATAGGGAGGGTTGGATCATACTCTCAACATTATTATTTATCCATGTATATTAAGTTTAAACCCTTAAGCATCACATTATACAACACAATTAGAACCAATTTTGGTTGAGATTTGGATGGAAAGGAAAAAATTCAAACATGATCCGCCATATTATTGAGATAGGCTTAAAATTTAAAAGGCTCACAAACCAAGGAGCGTTCTATCTATCCAATGATCAGATTTTTAACTCTCCACATGACTCAAAACTAAAGGGCTATGAAGACAAGTATAAAATACCAAAAAAAAAAAAAATGAAGACAAGTACAGATACACCAGGCCATATGTGCTTAAGTGCTTTGTATGTTTTATACAAATTATTAAATATGCATATTTTCCTATCTAACCTTGAAGGAGAAATTGTCTCTCAAGTCTCAACTACCCATATGTATGTATGTATGTATGTAAAACAGGGAGATCCATGTGATAGAGGACTCCACAAATATTTGATTGGTCAAAATTCAGTTTGAAGCAAGCACTAAAAATAGTAAAACGGACCTTATAGTTTCATAAAATTATAAAAATACCATATTACTGCTACAATGGAATCTGATGGTATTTCAAAAATTTTAAGTCACTATGAACTCTTAATTCAGAAGGGTTTGAAGGCCGTGTTTGGCACGTTGGTCAAGTGTTCACTTGCTGAACGCTTGGTCACGGATTCAAGTCCTGAAAACAACCTCTCTGAAAACAAGGGTAAGGCTGCGTACATTTGACCCTCCCCAGACCCTGTTAAATGTAGGAGCCTTGTGCACTAGGTAAGGCCTTTTTATGAACTTTCAATTCAATAGCATTTTCCTTGTTTTGGATAAAATTCTTTTTTATGTAGCTCATATTTTAAGAGAGAGAGAGAGAGATCATACATAAAATAGGGTAAGACATCTGGATAAGAAACGGAGAGTCCTGATTTCTTGGAGTTTAAACTAGGTTTGATTTTCTGTAAGGAGGCTGTTGTGGTTCCTACAGGGCTTTTGTATGCTTTTGGTTTTTGGTTCTTCTGCTCCCCTTACAAGGGCTTGTCCTTGTTAGGGGAGTTCAGGTTAGATTCCCCTCTTGGGTTTGTTTTTAAGGTTTTGTCTCTTTAGTCTGTATAGTTCCTTTCTTTGCAATAAAGTGATAACCTATTAAAAAAAAAAACCCTAAAGACCAAATGAAATAATTCCCTTTTTCTATGGTTCACAAATATCCTCTTAAATCTTAATGTTTTAAAAAATTCCCCTTTTAATTGAAGAGATTTCCGCTTCGATGCCTTCCATTAGGAGCAAAGGAAAATTTTGTCCACAATGAAGTAGGCTAAATAGGAATCCCATGCTTCATCCCTAATTGGGGTGGGTTTGCCATAACCAAGATAGGGTATGGGTCAAATTAAGGTTTTTACAAAAAAAAAAAACATTCCATAGATATCGGTATCCGATCGGCCGAATCAGTATCACTCCATATTATAATTTAAAATATGAAATAAGTATTTAACATGGTATACATGAGACTGAGACTTTTGGATTAACATCTAACAAATTGTGAACTTTTGGATTAGAATCTAACAATTTGTGATAATCTCATACGATATCGTATCTATCGGGTCATAAAGGAGGCTGAGACCATGGCTTTTTGGAACAGAAAAAAGATCCACTGCAGTGCCTTAATCTTGCGGTGCTTTATAGTTCGGACTTCAGAGCTCATCATGTGGAAGATGCGACATCCAACAATGTCGAACTCGAAAAGAAAAAAAAATAAAAAATAAAAAATGGGTCAATTGAGCTACAACTGTTAAATGAAACATTTTTCACTTGTCGAGTTATCGATTTGCAAGGCACCCAAGATAAATTAAGGCACTATAAGGACTCGTTTGTTTGTCGAATAAAAGTGGGATAGGCAAAAAGGGGTGAGAAAAGTATACTATTTTCTCCACAAAATACCAAGAATGTGTGTGTTTGGATACATGGGGTGGGAAACTTTTAGAAAAGCTCATTAAGTACATTTATTTTTGTCTGGTGAGATAGTAACCTTCTTTTTTCCACCCCAATCATTTTCAAAATCCTACATAATTTGTAAGACTTCAACATTCTTCATGGAAAAGTTACTTTTGAATCTATCGTTCTTTTTTTCCTATTTTCTTTTTTTTCCATAGAATCTCATTTCATGTCTATTATTTCTCTTTCCCGCTAAATCCCATACCACTACAAAATGTATATTTCATTGTTTTTTTTTTCATTTTTTTTGTTAATTCAATCCACAACATGTGAGATTCACCTTCACAAATTTTTCATTCCTTTATATCCGGCAAACGAAAGGAACCTAAAGGATTTTAATTCTTGTGAAACCTACATTTTCTCGTACCCAGAAAAAAATAAAAACCCTCCATTTTCACGTGTAAACACGTGTGCATGTGCTCCTATGAGAGGGAGACATAAGTGAGATGATGATTAGATTCCATGGGTCCACTGTATCAATCCCGTCAGAAAAATCCCAGAAATGATGGATTACCATACAAACCCATTGCTTTTGAATTCTAGAGCCCACCGAAAAGGTCAGCAAAGATACTCTTTCCACAGATTTCTCAGCATTCTTATCCTTTCTATGCAAATTCGCTTTTCTACATCTCATCATGGAAAGCAGTGGGGATTTCCAATATAGGGATTTATGGGGAAAAGGTCCTCACCATGCCGTCATCCCTATCATCATTTTCACGCATAGAGCTGGAGACGAGCTGGTCTCCAGGGAGCTCAGCGCCAAGAAAGTGTCCATGGGACATCCAAGGGTTGGATTGAATCGCATGTATCTCGGAATGTGATTGATAGTCAGTTAGATGCGATACAATCCAGCCGTTGGATGCTCCTGACACTCCTTGGGTGTTAGGTTCTTTGGAGAGGAATCGGATCCAAAGTTTACACGCTCCCATCCATTTTATTGTGGATTGGGATCCTCTCCACTGAGTGGAGAGCCCAATGAGGCATTTGAAGGTTGGACTATGCCGCACACATCCCAATAACAATCATTTGGTAGGATGGTCATTGGAGAAGATCCACATCCTTTTACAGTAGTATTCCTTTTTTTAATTCTCAAGTATCCCTTATTGTCAGGTTTTGTAATACATCTCTCTCTCTCTCCCTCTCCCTCTCCGTCTCCGAGACTACACAAAAGCATTGGAGGACGAAGCTCACTCAAGTTCTCAAGAACTATTCTCTTACATGACTGATGCATACAAATGGAATCCTAGAATGGGACCCACCTCTCTTGGATTCCTATTGTACGGTTCAGGCAGTACAAGAATGGACGACAATCTAAGCTACACTCTCGGAAGAAACCCTCTTCCGAAATTTATATACTTATCTTGTAAAGTCTCTCTCTCTCTCTCTCTCTCTCTCTCTCTCGCTCTCTCTCTCTCCCCATTAAATAATTGCTTTTTCTTTCATAAAATTTATTATTTGTTGTCCACCATCGGTTTTACGTGTAAGATGTCAATAGAAGTAGGTAGCATATAAATCCACCTCCCAATTTTATTTTCTTTCGGAAAGAAGTCGCTGCTTGGACCTTTAGAGTTTGCATGTGTGTGCTAACCAATGGGAGTGGCATCACCTTGTGCCGCATTTACGTCTTTTCATGAGAGTAGTGCGATACTTTCATATGCTTCTATACCTAGGGGTAGGAGTCACGCATGCCAAGCGACCAGGTGGCATTCTCCTCCACCCCCCACCCCCCACCCCCTACCCCCTACCCCCTACCCCCTTTTTTTTAAGGTAGAAGTTTTTACAGACTTACTATACCGGTTTGTTGGAGGACTCTTCAATTTGATTACATGTCTTTTTTTAATGGGATAATAATAAGCATTTATCACATGGGGCATCATTTATATGTTCGTCTGATTAAAGAAGTTTATCTTGTCAACAAAAAAAAAGGTAAATAAGTTTATCTCGTAAACCAAAAAAACTTATCACAAAACGTGTCAAATGGAAACTCAAATTTTGTAGATAGGTATATGAAAAGTTTAATGAAGATGCATGAGAATAACTGGATGATTAATACATGGATGTATGGATATGTAAATTTAGGTGAGAGCAGAGATCACATGTTTTGGTGAGGAGTATATATTTTGTTATCCAAGAGAGGTTATTGCTCTTCATGTTTGGTAATTTCTAGTACTTTCTAAAGTAAATTTGTATTCGAGTTCTACATCAGAGCTTAGATTTTCTTGAGTCAGAGTCTCATATTAATAGTTTCGTATTGAAGGGTTTTTCATGTTAAAAATCAATATCTTCTTTTATAGTTTACTTGTTTTGATTTATATTTATGATTAGTTTTTCACATATTTTATTATTGTATTTCACCGTAAACTTACAAATAGGAAGAAGAAAAAAAATTTCCCAATAGTAAATTTAAAGGCAAACAAGAGGATTAGTTTGAAAAAGTTGATATTTAGGAATGAAACTTGCTAAAAGAGGAAAAATAATCTCATTGGTGGAGTTCGCAAAGTATTAAAGATAAGAGAGAGAGATCCTCATGCCGGCCTATATGGGGGAGGAGAATCTCCCACACCGCACCATAATGATGTGGGGAATGGTATCATCTACATGGTTACCACAAAAACAAGAGAAAAAACTAAAAATAGTAATAAAAGGAGGACGAGAGAGATAGACACATAGGATGCTAGCATACAGTATACCGCTAGCATACCCTATTTCTCTCCTTAAAATATTATAAGAAGAAAAATCTCTAAGCAAACGGCATAAGGGAATGCATTCACAAGGTGCGTGGCAAAACAATATCGACCATAGGAGGACAACATGTCATTTCATGGGAGAAAGAGATTGATTGACTTGAAGAGATGCTAGTGTACCCTACACTAACGGCTCAAAGAACCTTTCCCAAAATTATATAGGAGGGCATATGGTAATGTGGCCATGTGGGTAGTTTTCTTCCCTACCCATGCCTCGATTTAAAGAAATTTGCTAGAAACAATTGGCAGGCTCCAGAAAAGCAATGCACATGCAAACTATTTTTTGATATGGTGAATTAAAGGAGGTCCACATGGATTTGAATCCTCTACGACGCAGCTGTCTGTCTTGCCTGTGCTGCGCAGACACAGGGCCGGGTGAAAAGATCGCCTTATCCCTGCCTTGTGCGTAGCCCTGTGTTTGTGCAACACAGGCAGGACGGGCAGCTGCGCCGTAGAGTATCTAGATCCAGTTTACACTCTACAATATGATTAAAAGATTGAGCTTCTAGGTCGATGGCAGGCGGCTAGACACTTGGGTAGTTTGGTCTAGTACAAGTCTAGAGAAGGTCGGGAGTTCCATCCTCCTACACCTACCCTTCTTGAAAAAGTAATAATAGGGAGAGAAAAAACCTCTATAGTGCAGTGTGGCCTTACGGAGCTCAACATGTAGACGTAGTGACATCTAATTGTACAAGTTCGATTGCTATTTTTTTTTCTTCTCAAACTTGGCACCATTGGATGTCGCCATGTCCACGTGTCGAGCTCGCAAGGCCGCACCATAGTACTGCTGAGACGAAATGTTGCTGCTACACTAGTAGCAGGAATGTTCCTGCCACAAGGCTGGCAGCCAAGGAAATGAGATCTTAAGGAGTATTTTAGAAAATACTAAAACCTCGGAGGATATTTATGAACCCAAAGGAGAAGTGAATTATTCCATTTCCTTGGCTACTAGCCTTGTAGCAGGAACATTTCTGCTATGGGTGTAGTAGCAAAATTTTTTCTGTACTGCTAAGGATTTTTATCCGTAATAATAGTATTGTAGTATGGCAAAAGGTGTAGCCTAGTGGGCTTCATTCTAGCCCCTTTGGTCCTAAAAGGCCCTAATGAGTCCCTATCTAGCTTATGGCTTCATGGTTTTAGTACACAGTATCGAAACGGGTATTGGTAACTTGCAAAACCAATACAATACCGATATCATATCGGTATCATTCTAGATCGGCTACATTAGACAAAATTACCCCTAAATTTTCTTTAAAATTGAGTTTTCTGACCATTTGACCCCTTGTCCGTACAGTACTACCAATTTGGTATCGGTGACTAGCAAAACCGGTACATATCGCCCGTATACGATACCGATACTAATTAGAACCATGTCTGGCTTAGAAAAAAAACTTAAAAAAAAAAAAAAAAAAGAAGAAAAGAAAAGAAGATGATAATTATATTGAAGAACTAATTAAAGTGTACTATGTAGTCTTCTTTGCAGAAGAGAAAAGCGATCATTGGGGCCTTGGGGGGTTTGATTCCTGTGTTTGTGTTTGGAGATCAGAAGCTGAGTTTGACTGATAGGAGAGAAAGTTGAGAAACACAATCATTTGGTTTCGATTCTTTTGAGAGAGCGAGACGTACACTTAAAGATGAAAGTTTCATTCCCTCCTCCAAAGCAAATATGGTGGTGACGTTTAGTAATAGGAAATCAGAGCAACGTATTCAAAGTTTCAAACAAATGCAATGCAGACTTGCAGAGCATAGCAGAGACCGGAACACACACAACCCCCAGTCCCCACACACCTCGTTACTGCGTGGGTCTTTTTATCCACTGAGGGATGGCTGTACGTTTCAGATGACTGGAAAGAAGATTCTCTCTGCCGAGGGGCTGCAAGCCTGCAACCAAGTAGAAATATACACGTGTCAATAATACATTGGCTAACAGATTAAGAGAGAATTAAGAATGGTTCATAAGGTTTTACCCGGCTTTGGGCCGGTTAAGTGGCTATTAATAAGGAAAGACTGATCTAGACAAATTTTTTTTCTAGCTAAAAGACTGATCTAAACATGCTTACTTGCATACTGATCATGGATCATTATAGGGATTAGGAAGAGGAAAATGAAAAGGTCATAATAAGCATGGTTTTAAGTATCGGTATTTGTAACGAAATTGGTCTTGGCCGATACCATTATTGACAACGATATAGATCGACTAGATCAGCCTATATCATGGACCGTTACAATAATACGGTATCAGCCAATATTATGATCGATTTAATTCGAATATTTGAAACCGTAGTCATAGGAGTATAACTTTTGCCAACCCATGAGCTCCAATTGGAACTACGACATGCTCCCCTGAGGTCAGACTAATCAAAATTTGTAGGGTAAATTACACATCACCCCTTGGTTTTCAAGCGAAACTCAGATTATCCCCTGATTTTTGAAAAAACTCAAATCACCCCCTCTACAGTAACGGTGTTAGTCTGTTGTTAGTTAGTGGTGTGAAATGACTATTTTACCCTTGTACTAAAACATTAGGATTAAATTTACAATACTACCCTTCAAAATCTACGTTTGGATGTCCAAGGTAGTTTAGCGATTTAAATGTATTTAACTGATTGACATCATCACTTAACAACATAAAACTAACAGTAGGAACTAATCTGTCAATTAAGAGAGAAATTTTTTTTTTTGGCTAGAAGATTAAGAGAGACTTAAGAATGGTTCATAAGGTTTTACCCGGCTTTGGGCCGGTTAAGTGGCTATTAATAAGGAAAGACTGATCTAGACAAATTTTTTTTCTAGCTAAAAGACTGATCTAAACATGCTTACTTGCATACTGATCATGGATCATTATAGGGATTAGGAAGAGGAAAATGAAAAGGTCATAATAAGCATGGTTTTAAGTATTGGTATTTGTAACGAAATTGGTCTTGGCCGATACCATTATTGACAACGATATAGATCGACTAGATCAGCCTATATCATGGACCGTTACAATAATACGGTATCAGCCAATATTATGATCGATTTAATTCGAATATTTGAAACCGTAGTCATAGGAGTATAACTTTTGCCAACCCATGAGCTCCAATTGGAACTACGACATGCTCCCCTGAGGTCAGACTAATCAAAATTTGTAGGGTAAATTACACATCACCCCTTGGTTTTCAAGCGAAACTCAGATTATCCCTGATTTTTGAAAAACTCAAATCACCCCTCTCAAGATAACGGTGTTAGTCATGTTGTTAGTTAGTGGTGTGAAATGACTATTTTACCCTTGTACTAAAACATTAGGATTAAATTTACAATACTACCCTTCAAAATCTACGTTTGGATGTCCAAGGTAGTTTAGCGATTTAAATGTATTTAAGCGATTGACATCATCACTTAACAACATAAAACTAACGAGTAGGAACTAATCTGCAATTAAGAGAGAAATTTTTTTTGGCTAGAAGATTAAGAGAGACTTAAGAATGGTTCATAAGGTTTTACCCGGCTTTGGGCGGTTAAGTGACTATTAATAAGGAAAGACTGATCTAGACAAATTTTTTTCTAGCTAAAAGACTGATCTAAACATGCTTACTTGCATACTGATCATGGATCATTATAGGGATTAGGAAGAGGAAAATGAAAAGGTCATAATAAGCATGGTTTTAAGTATTGGTATTTGTAACGAAATTGGTCTTGGCCGATACCATTATTGACAACGATATAGATCGACTAGATCAGCCTATATCATGGACCGTTACAATAATACGGTATCAGCCAATATTATGATCGATTTAATTCGAATATTTGAAACCGTAGTCATAGGAGTATAACTTTTGCCAACCCATGAGCTCCAATTGGAACTACGACATGCTCCCCTGAGGTCAGACTAATCAAAATTTGTAGGGTAAATTACACATCACCCCTTGGTTTTCAAGCGAAACTCAGATTATCCCCTGATTTTTGAAAAAACTCAAATCACCCCCTCTACAAGAACGGTGTTACATTTGTTAGTTAGTGGTGTGAAATGACTATTTTACCCTTGTACTAAAACATTAGGATTAAATTTACAATACTACCCTTCAAAATCTACGTTTGGATGTCCAAGGTAGTTTAGCGATTTAAATGTATTTAATCGATTGACATCATCACTTAACAACATAAAACTAAAGTAGGAACTAATCGTCAATTAAGAGAGAAATTTTTTTTGGCTAGAAGATTAAGAGAGACTTAAGAATGGTTCATAAGGTTTTACCCGGCTTTGGGCCGGTTAAGTGACTATTAATAAGGAAAGACTGATCTAGACAAATTTTTTTTCTAGCTAAAAGACTGATCTAAACATGCTTACTTGCATACTGATCATGGATCATTATAGGGATTAGGAAGAGGAAAATGAAAAGGTCATAATAAGCATGGTTTTAAGTATTGGTATTTGTAACGAAATTGGTCTTGGCCGATACCATTATTGACAACGATATAGATCGACTAGATCAGCCTATATCATGGACCGTTACAATAATACGGTATCAGCCAATATTATGATCGATTTAATTCGAATATTTGAAACCGTAGTCATAGGAGTATAACTTTTGCCAACCCATGAGCTCCAATTGGAACTACGACATGCTCCCCTGAGGTCAGACTAATCAAAATTTGTAGGGTAAATTACACATCACCCCTTGGTTTTCAAGCGAAACTCAGATTATCCCCTGATTTTTGAAAAAACTCAAATCACCCCCTCTACAGTAACGGTGTTAGTCTGTTGTTAGTTAGTGGTGTGAAATGACTATTTTACCCTTGTACTAAAACATTAGGATTAAATTTACAATACTACCCTTCAAAATCTACGTTTGGATGTCCAGGGTAGTTTAGCGATTTAAATGTATTTAACTGGCTGACATCATCACTTAACAACATAAAACTAATAGTAGGAACTAATCTGTCATATTGGGGTCTAAACCAAGGATTGATTTGAGTTTTTTCAAAAACCAGGGGGTGATCTGAGTTTCGTTTAAAAACCAGGAGGTGATGTGTAATTTACCCAAATTTGTAAGTTGATCAAAATAGCACATGCCACGGCTTATTAGAACCTTGACGAATTTATTAGGTGTTAATTTGCAGCAAGGGTGTGCAGGCTTAATTTAGGTATGGGAATGTTAATATTTTAGGTACATTTTATTCACCAAAAAAAAATATATTTCAGGTACAATTTGATTGTAAATTTGAAAAATGCAATTAAAACCATCAAAGAATGGACTTCAACTGAAAGTCAGAATTGTATTCATTAATTTAAGTATTAAACATGAGAAAATCTTATTGTAAATTTGTAACCAAAATGGTGAACTAGGAAGTTGTAATTTTACTTTTTTACCCTTTTAAGATAACATTTTTTTATTTTTCAAAAGTGTAAATCCAGTCATTTTCACATAAATACTACATTTTTTCGATAAGACATAATTACTGCATTAAATATTACATCAAATAACTTTTTGAAAATCCTTTTTTACTCCTTCATTAAATAATTTTTTAGAAAAAGATAAGAGACCATTAAAAGAAGGTCACAACTTCTTAGTTCTCCACTTTGGTGACAACAAGATGCACCCATTAAACATTAACATTTTAGAAATCTAAGACAATGAATTTGTCCCCCCATTAAAGTATCTTTTTATTTAAGCAGTGTATGTGAGAGGGTCTCTCACAAAGAGTTGGAAAAGTCATATATCCCACCTATTAATTAATGCCTTGAAACTCCCACCCTCTCATATACACGGTTTACACGATCGTGTATGAAAACTTTCCCCTAAGCTTAATAAAAAAAAATTGTATTTCTTTTAACCAAATTATTTGAAAGGACCCAATTTGGGCTAAGTTATTTAAACGACCCCAAAAGCACATGAAAATTTTACAATGTTCTAATATAGTTTGCGTTGATCTAAGCCAATTTTTCCTGAATTATTTGCAATTTGCAAACAATTTTTCAATCATATTAAGACAGATCCTCTCAGTCCATTACATCCCTTGAATCCACCCTGATAAATATATAGGTGGTACATATAATTTCCTGTTGCTCCACAGCCCAATATTTTGTTAGTTTCCCTCTCTCTCTCTCTCTCTCTCTCTCTCTCTCTTCTTTGAAGCTAGCTAGTGATAAACAAAATTATACCCACGGCTCATCCTTAGAAGGCCGACCCCTGCTGGTCATCCTCGGAAGACCGACCTTTGTGGGTCATCCTCAGAAGGTCGACCCCCGCTTGTTGAACCCGAACCCAAAATTAGGACTAATTTGAAATTTTATTTTAAAGATACTCCGGTGAAAATTGACACACAGGGTCATCGAACGGATGACTGAAATAGGTAACTGACCTTGATCCGTTCAACTTATCCATGCATGGTAGTCAATGCATCCGAACCAATTAAATTATCGTATTAAGGCCCATGTGCGTGTACGAGAGTGTTGGGGAATACCCCGGGCCCATTAGAATACAGATCAACAGACCGGAAGCATGGATAAAGCCATGCGACTGATGGACAGAGCTATGTGGCTGATGGAAGTCCATCAACCGCATGAGCTGTCATGCCCAAAATGGCACTTTTGGAGTGTGGACCCCACTTGGGCTTGTGTGGGACCTACCTTCCCATGAATTTAAGATGTGTAGGACCTACCTAAGTGACCTACACACTTGAAACCCTAACCTATGGATTCATATAGGTCAACTAAGGGTTTAAGTCTTCATTGAATTAGAACTTTTACTAAGCAAGCCAAACAGGACCTAGTGGGCATGTGTCTATAAAGACACATGCTTTTTCTTAGCTCATTTCAAACTTCCTCAAAGAGAGAAAACGTGAGAGAGAGCCGAAGGAAAAAGAAGAAGGATGAGGGAAGAAGGGGAGAAGCCCTAGCTGTCCAACTCCCCCACTCACACTCTCTCCCTCCCCTCTTGAAGCCCGATCAAGGAAGGAAGCTGAGAAGAAGAAGAAGAAGAATAAGGATGAAAAGGAAGATGGAAAAAAGAAAGAAAAGAAGGAGAAGGAAGGGAACAAGGGCTCCCCTAGCCTTACACTTGCCCCTCTTTGGTAAGCATTGTTTTTCCCCCTCTTTTCCTTTGTCAACCTAGGTTTAGGTTTGGGTTAAGATTTGGGTGTGGTAGCTAAAAGGCTTTGTAAGATGGAGTTTAGGGCTTTCAATGAAACCCTCATACCCCATCTACCACCACCCTCGTATCCCTTTAAGGACCCAACATGCCCTAGATGCAAGAAAGGTATAAAATAGATGGATTTGGGTTTTAGATTCAATGTAGGTTTTGAATCAAGCTTGGGGATGATTCCTTGGGGCATAAACTTTCCCTTGGGTGTAGGAAGGGCCCCCAACACCTCTCCTTGGCTTGCACAAGTTCCACCATGGCTGAAACCCGAGCCCTAGCTAAAAATTCAGCAACTCGAGCGTTCTGGATACATGCGGTTGATGCGTGCGGTTGATCAATCCATCAACCGCTTGAATTCCAGCAGCCATTGCTTCCATCAACCACACGAAGCAAGTGGCTACTGTCCAAGGGCTTTTGAGGGAGAACTTTTATGGGATGTTTGTGGGACTTTGGGGCAATTAATAACCATCTAATTTAGGGTTAATTATGCACATTTAGAGTGAGTTAAATCTTCAGTGAGATCGTCCGAGTACGCGAGAATCCAAGTTCAGAATTTACAAATCAAACCAAGAAGGCTAAGTGAGTGGGTTGGATAATTGATCTTATTTTTTAGAGTGTTTTAAAGGCATGGACTATGTGTGTGTGCACCCCATTATCATTTTTAATGATGCATTTAACATTGATAACCTCATTATGTATGCTAGTGTAGGAATGCTATGAATTGCATGTGTAAAATACTAGAATATGTTTAACCCTCACTATGAATGTCTTAATTGTATAAATACCTAGAAAGTATGTTTTGTGAATTGAATATGTTATGTGACGGTTGATGGAATCTGGGAACCGATGGGAATGTCATGCCCGTGATTTCCATGTTGTATTGTGATAATTGCGAATGTTGTGTGAGAATATGATCTGGGAGCAAAGGGGAATGTCGGGCCCATGGTTGCCATACTGCCATGACATCAAGTTGCATTAGATTAGGCTTTGGAAATGGGTTGCAGCATGGCCGATGGGAATACCGGTGCCGTATTCGTCATACTCATTTCCATGTGTATGTTTATGCTTGAGGTGACGGGAGGTTAGTTTGACCGATGGGGTTCCAATACTGTGATTGTTGGCCTCATACATACATGTATACATGTGAGAACTGTCATGGCGCTTTTGTTGTGCGTGTATATCTATTTATCCGTAGTATGAAACCTGGATTTATTTATATACTTATATAACATTTATCACATAGATTGAATGGTCATTAAGATAATTACCCTATGCTACACCCTTGCCAATAGGGGTAAGGTGTTGGATAATCGATGGTAGGTCTTATGGGGATTCTAGAATACCATTCTCAAACCCGAGTGACTGAGGCTAATACCGGGACCGGACGAGGGCTTGGGTTATATCGGGGGTTCGCTAGGTGAGCGAGGGTAATACCGGATTGGAAGGCTCCCTTAGCAACCAGGGTTACCGATGGGAGACGAGGCACTTACCAAGCCCAAAGGTACTTTTTGTTGTAGTAGCATGATACCCAATGACTTAGGCATTTGTTTGTTAGGTGGAAAGTAATAAAATGAACTCACAACACTGCATCATGGACTATGTGTGTATACTTGCATGATCTGATTTCTCATTGGGCTTAGTGAAGCTCATTCCACGCAGATATCTCTTTTTAGATTGTGATGCAAGTATTCCCATGCTAGTGGACTCAAGTGCTTCCTTCGTTGTTGTTGACTCTAATGATGTTTGGCGGGCACCAGAACCTGAGGGGCATGATGCCGGATGCAGATGAGATGATTGTGTCTATAGGGCATATTGATCGAGAATGCTGACCTCATTTCTCCTTTTGATGCATTGATGTAGTTTCCAATCTTTTGTTATGTCGACGTATACTTTGTTATTTATGGTATTCACGTCTTGATGAAATATTGGAATGTAATGAAGGTTAATAAATGCACAGTTTATTTATATAATATCACACAGTAGGTTTCAATTCTAGATTTTGCTGTTATATTCTATCTTCGGTTGCTCTGATGTATTTGATTTAGATTATGGACTGTGAGTCAATGTACTGTATCTGTGATCCTGGAGGTCTAGTGGGATGGTTGTAGGCATCTTAGTCACACTAGCTGAGGTATCTGGGGTGGGGTGTGATACCGCTGGTCATCCTCAGAAGACCGACCCCCGTTGGTCATCCTCAAAAGACTGACCCTCGCAGGTCATCCTCAAAAGGCCAACCCCCATGGCTCATCCTCAGTGGTCCAGCGCCGCATCAGCTAAGGAAGAATCTCTCTCCGAGAGGAAACCCTTTCCTAAAAGGAATCCACGTCAGATCTCCCACTAAGAAGGACTCTAACCCAACAGGGAAACACTTTCCCAAAGAGACTCTATGATGAGATTTCCTACCAAAATTAAAAAACTTACCAATCAGGGACTCTCCACAACTGCCTCACTCTCCACCCCAGGCCTATAAATACACAAGTATGACCAAGGTAAAAGGGGATCTCACTCATTATTCTTAAATTTCCCCTGAATTATTTGTTGCTAGAGTGACTTGACTTAAGCATTGGAAAATCCCCCCCGCCAGAGAAGACCGGCTCTCCCTTGCCCATTTGTTCTTTTCTATAGGTACGATCTAGAAAGAAGCATCTGAGGATTTCTTGATGCAACAACTAGAATTTGCATACATGGGAGATGAATTTCATATGTTTGACTGGATTAGAACATAACTATCAGCAAGTGAGGGTCACCAGCTATTCTTATGACTTATGCAAAGGGGAAAGCATCTTAAGGGTAGGCTTGTAAATATATCCAAATTTAGCATCATAAATATCCCTTTACAGATTAGGATATTTAGAAACATTTCTTTGGATCTATGGTTTTTTTCCTTTCTTTTCTTTTGTTCCTATTTCCTTGTGCTTTTGTAGCTTGGCGTGATAGGCATGGTGCATACTGACAATCAGTTTGCCACTTTTGCTTGAACAGTTGGGGTACGTTCCTAGTTTTTTTAATTATAGAAAAACAATATATTAGAAGATTAAAAACTATTTACAACCATTTCCATTGTGTGATTAGTAGGCCAATCCTCAATGGTTTTAAGTGCTAGGTTCCAAAAGTAATCAAGGAAGGGGTTGTCAATACATAAACTAAATGTCACTGTTGAGAAGGTACCACTTAACTTTGCCAGTTCCAAAAAGCTAGGAGCAATTCTTCTAGGGGATTGTTGTATTATCAGAAAGATGAAGATAAAAGAGTAAATCTTTGTTGCTGTAAAAGACCTCTTGAAGATTGATGCTAGATATATATATATATATATATATATATATATATATATATTTTTGTTTTGTTTTTCAACCCTTCAATATTTCAATTAGTTAAGCCTCCACCTTGTCTATAGTAGTATGTACACCTGCAAACGTTAGGTTATGTTGTCCATCTATCAAAATTGAAAAAGCCCAACCGGTTAAGTTTAGCTTCGGGTCAGAAATGCCTGTGCAAATTAAAACAGGTCATTGTACATAGAAGTTAGAAATATATGATGAAAGATGACCAAAAGATATAGGATTGATGCTATACGTAGCATGCAAAATTGGAGGGAAGGGGGGAATATTCATGTACTAATACCCATACGTTCCGCTAGTTTGGTGGTTCCCCTAGGCCCCATGGCTTATCGATGTAGCTATATTTGTTTGTTCTTATATAGGAAAACAAAATGGAACGAGGACAATTGCAAAATGATCGAGTTTCTCTTCACCCACGTTGATAGAGTTCTTTGTTTTCTTATGGGTGTCAGTACCTTGGGATGGGCATCGATAGCATATGGAGAGGTATTTTTTTATCCCATGCCATACTGGGGGGGGGGGGGGGGGGGGAAGTAATTAAGACCCTAGGATGGTGGGTGAACCCTTCTCCACTGATGGTGGGAAACTTTCCCAATTGCAAAACATTTTGATATTAGTTAGGGTTCTCTATTTTAAGTAGTCTTAGTTGATGCTACTTATGGTTTATTGATTCTTCAAGGTTGAGATTGAAACATTTAACATGTTGAAGAACTTTTGGAACAAAAGGAGGAAATGGAGTGCAAAAGGGGTTCAATTCTTTGCTTCATGGGTGGATTATAAGTTATAATCTATGCCAGTCAAATGAATTTTTTTATAGAATATGTCAACTGTATGACCACAATATATTGAACCTTTTTGGTGAATTTAACCTATTCATTGAGTAGGGAAATTGGTCTTGGACTGATAGTTGGGGTCACTGGTCGTAGTGGTGTTTGAGGTATGTTGGTCTGTATTCGATACCCCTCATCTTCTTTAACCTGCAGCAAATCAGGTCTTTTCTGGAGTGTTGGTCCTTCGTGAGCCCCTCTTGGCCCCTCGTGGATTTGTTGTCTTGGCCCCTTCGTGGGTCACTATCCCTAGTAGGCCCCTTGTGGGTCACTACTAGTGGGCTAAATTCTAGCAAAAAATTTAAAGTGGTTCAGATCCAAGTAATCCTATGTCCTCATCCCGGATCACAAAATCATAGATTTCTTCCACAATCATCAATCCATTTCCAAATAGCATGAATCAAGCCTTACACATCTCAATCATGGTCCTTTGGATTGAGCACCTAGAACACTTCCTGGTTTAAGGATTTTTTTACCCAGATCACACAAAGGATTTCTTCAATTCTCAACCACAGTCCTGCATATTGAGCACTCGGAACACTCACTGGTTCAATGATTTCATTCTCAACAATGGAACACATCCACAAACAAGTACACAAAGTACAAATTGAGCTAGATAAGCTCACACAGCAAAATGGCTTATTCCTCATGCTTGAAAATGGCCCCAATTAAGCTCACAATGATTTATACAAAACATTTGACAGCCCTTTTAAGATGATATTTTTGTTTAAGTTCATTCTCCTGTAGTTTTCAAATGACTCAGCCTTTATATAGGCAACAAACTAGCGGTAAGGGATTCGGCTCCTCTCTTTGGAGGGTCTCACCCAATGAGTACCCAATGATGCATCCAATGGGTGCCGAGATGTGTGGCACAACCCATCCGTTAGATGCCTCATTGGGCACTCATTGGGCACATTTAGCCTGTTTATAGCCCATTTAGTACAAGCCCGATTATAGACCAATACCCTATTGACTGTTTGAAAATGAGACCATGTCTATTGTCTAGCCTATGAGAACCGATTACTCAAACGTGCCGGTCATGGTGTGAGATCCTAAAATAACGGAAACTGAAAAGGCCCAACCGAAAATTGGCCTGTACCAACCAATTGACACCCCTACTTGAAACCTTGCCCAACACTCAGCATATTTGGTGGTTCAGTCATGTGAATCCAGTTTAAGCAGTCAAACAAATCCACTCAGCATTTTTAAAATCAATTTTGACTTAACCAATGAAATTATCATAAAATGGGTGCAATCGGGCTGGGCTAGGCAAGATTTTTTCAAACCCCAGCTGAACCCAAGTCCAACCCTGCCCGATATCATGGCTCAGACCCAGCCCCAATCCCAGCCTTACGAGCTCAACCTAACATAGCCTAGCCCTAATTGACCTTGATTGGGCCGGGTTGGCCTTGATTGACTTTGCCAACCTCTATTCTTATCATTTAGAGCTAGACTAGGTAAGGCTAGCCCTGTGTTTTCTCCGAATGTATGATATTATTATGTATAATCATATATCATATATCTATATAAATACACAGCCAAGTCGGATTGGGGTAAACCCATGGCCTTAGCCCAAGCCTAACCTAGGCTAGTAAATCTCAATCCTATCCCAACCCACAGGCTGAAAAGCCTAGCCCCCTATAGTACTCAAGTTAGGCTTGGGCTGGCTCAGGATTGCCAGGACAAACTTTCACCCTTATCTCATAATAGTCAGGTGACTAGGAGTCTAGGATTGGTGGGTTGATGGAATAATTATCACCTCCAATTCGCGGGCACCTCCAATTCCTCTAATAGGGGAGAGTGGACCCCACCTTGGGCAATGTTTTTGGGCAGGGTGGTTATTTCCATAAATAATTCATGGGAAGTAGTTTTCTATCTGGGAGTGTGGCCTATGCGAGCACTCCCATGAGTCTATCAATCTCCTCCCCATTTGAAAAGACACCTTTGCCCCCTTATTTTGAGGAGGAGAGAGATAGACACATGGGAGTGTTGGCATAGGCCACACTCCTGGACTGAGAACTTTCTCCCATAATTCATATACATCTATAAGTTCTAGGAACATATTTACCGTTAAATATATGGTTTATGGAAATTGTGAGAGATATTGGGAATTACTTCTATTACATTCTTAGGACTACTATGATATTTGTATGTATAAAATGTGAATCATTATTCTTTATTATTATCCTTTTTCTTAATTCTTGCTATCAAAATCATGTATAATATGCCTTGAAGAAGGACAAACTTACCAATTTACCCTTATATGCAAAAACTTCAAATCGGATACAATTTAGGGTGTCAAGTAATTGTTTGAAAAGTTGGATATTTCAAGAAAAATGACAATAGTCTAGGAGATGTACAGGTAATTTTCCTTATAATTAATTGGGAACAAATTAAAAAAGAAGAGAGAGAGGAATAAAGACCTTGGCTTGACATCATTGGTGGCTTTGGCTCCTGCAAAGAATCCTCGGGTCTTCCAAACACGCCCGACAAATCAGGATCCAGAAGGGGAAAGCAAACCCTTTAGAGAGTTGAAAAAGGAAAGGAATTCAAAGCTGCTGGCTTGGAAAATGAGTGGGGAGAAAGGGTGCCAGAGATTCTCTTCCTTTTTCTGAAAAATTAAAAGAGATAAAAACCAAATTATAGCCTCACCATATATGGCAAAAGACTGACTATATATCTGTATAGCAGAGGTTCCACTAACCTCAGTTATGAAATGTAACTCTCAAAAATTGGAGTTTTGTAGGTTCTCAGTGGAAGAGAAGGAGAAGCTGAGGGTGGGGGTAGAGTTTTGGGTATGGTGGTGGTGATGTTGGTGGTAGAGAGTGATAAGGTGTATCTCATTATCTTTGTTGGTGGGGATTTATTTCTTAATTGGGTTTGTGAGGAAGGTGCTTGTAAGGACACTTTTTGTGTTAAATAAAGAAAGAGAACAAATCCTTCTGCTGAGCTCTTTATATCCCCCAGCATCACCTCTTCTCTCAGTCTTTCTCTCAAACACCCCAACCCCCCTAGGGTGGTGACTTGCGTTTCTTTGTGAAAGAGATAGGTTTTACCTTTGGATGAAAGGGAGCTAAAGAGGTTTAGAAGATGAAAAAAAAGGTGAAATGGGTTGTGCCTGGCTCCCTGTATGCCACACGTACAGACCCATCTGATCAATGATCGGCTGTTGTGGGTGGCGTGCGAGGAGCCAAGCATACCTTCTCTCTCTCTCTCTCTCAACCTAACCTTGCTGCTATCTCTGCTAATTTTTTTTTGTATGTGATAGAAGTGAACTATATTACTATATAATCTAACCCATTTATGTGCATTTTGATCATTTTCTATCTATCTTGTTCCTTCTGATAGATTTTATAGATGAGAAATGTAGAACAGAACCCAAATATTTAATCTTCTCTCACTTTTGAGACAAGCTCACTGTCTAAAAACAATATTATAACAGCAATTTAAGATCAAGTTTGGATGGAAGGATTCCTTTCCCCTCTCCCCTCTCCCCCCCTCCCCCCAAACAAACATACAAACAGGCCTACAAGAGAACCCATATACTTATTTTTCCATAAAAGCTCTCTCTCTCTGTCACTCTTCTTGGTTTGGTTATTTGTGTTATTTTTATCAGAAAACTTGTTAAAATATCAATTTCAGGTTCACCCATGTTTGACATCTTTATTCATTTCTTAAAGATTGAATTTGTAATTTCTTCAACATAAACACATGCAATGGGTACTTCACTCTTCCTCTGTTTATGTTTCTTTGTGGGTGCTTTTTGTTTTATTCTTTAGGTTCATTTTCTTGGGTACTAATGGGGAAGAACTGGTTCTTCTCTCAGGTTGCAGCTTTATTCTTCACATCCTTTGCCAAGGAATTTCTAAGATTCCTATGTGGGAAAGTGATGAAGAGTGTGAAACCCCTCCACAGCATTACCTCACCATTTTTAAATTTCTTCTCTTATTTTGATTTTGATTTTCTCATACAACCAAACCCAAATAGCCAAAGGGCTTCTCCTGATCATCAAGGTTAAAAAAAATACTATCCCAAAATTACCCTTCATCAACTTCATAATGACCCTTATTACTAATGTCTTATGTTCTTTGATTCTTTCTTTTCCAGCACAAACAGGGAAGCACTATTATACACTTGGGGAATTGGGGTGTTCAACTGTTCCCACCTCATCAGCAAGATTTCCTTGCCCGTGATTTACGCAAGCCTTCCAATGAAGAAGACCTGATATAGCTATCTTCAAACCCCACACCACCCTCAACCCCCAAAATTCCAATCTAGCTGTTACCATTGTTATGACTTTTCTTCCTTTCTTTCCTTCCATATAGACTTCTTTCATGAGTTGATTGTTTCTCAAGAAACCCATTTGGCCAAATTTCTTGTATCAAGTTAGGTTTTTCCTTCTTTTTTTTCACCTAAATTAGCTTACCATCTGCCTTACAAGGTGTTCAAGTTAGGTTTTTCCTTTTCTTTCACCTAAATTAGCTTACCATTTGCCTTACAAGTGTTTTCTATTTATGCCCCCCCCCCCCCTCCCCCCCCCCCCTCCCCTCTTTTTTTTTTTTAATGTTTTTACTTCAAATGTACCTTGTAAGTATGTTTTAGTGAAAAAAAAAAGTTGTTTTAGTGAAGAACCCAAACAAATGCATGCATTGGGCATAATTGTGCACAAAATTAAGACCTAATTTTCCTTAAGCCATGGTGAATGGGGCTTTAGATGCATGTGGGGAGGATATCAGGAGGATAATTTGGGGAACATACTAAAACCCTATAGTGGTTTGTGAACCCTAATATGGTGTGGTGAACCTTTACCATGAGGTGAATGAAAATAGAAAAATATAACTTGTTTTTAAGCCTAAAATCAACACTGATAGGATCATAGACTATAGATTACCTACTTTTGGATTATTGTGCTGCATCTTAATTTTGATTTGGACTGAGTTTTCTTACACCCATGATAACAAGGGAATCTCTACATCTAAGAACATCTAACCTTTTGGATTAGAGCACGGTGAGTCCATGTGATGGTGACAATGAATTTAATCACATGATCATCTCACCGGTGCAAAGAAGAGATTTCTCTACTCCACGGGTGAAGGAAAACTTAATAACCTTTTCCTTTTCTAAAAATCATGTTCTGATTTGGATTAAAACTAGATTAAAATTACTGAATTTGTCACCAAGGATTATTAAATCTCTTTGTCTAAAACTCTTTGGAGTGGAAAAGGGGGCATTTTGGTAAATCAAACATAAAGCATAATAGCTTTTGGCCCGGATTCCTTAGCCTAATTTATTCTCTTCAACTTCTGTTGTTTGATCTTTGTTGTAGATTGGATTATGGGAATTCCAACCTTTTCCTCTCCAGATGCTCTCTCTCTCTCTTTTATGCTTTGTCTTTTACTTTTGCTTTTGCTTTTGCTTTACTTCCTTTTATTTTTTGTGTTGTTGGCTTTGCAAAATGCAGCCAATGTTTTGATTCTCTCTTTTCGTATACTTTCTCAAAAGATTATTCCTTAGGAATTTCATTTATGTATTGGAATTTTATTGGAATTTATTGTACACTTCGGTGCTTGTGATTTCCAAAGGCGCAATCACAGTTCACAATTTTAAGTGACCTTTATTTGGTATGAAGTAGTGGTAAGAAGAAACTCTTTGCGTTTGACCCATGTCCATATCGATGTTTAATCTAATAGTAAACTAGCTTTTCTTATTACCAAAATATCCCCCTTGAAGCACTGTCTCTCATCTGCATTAGCTTTGCTGTTGGAATGTTTATATTCATGAACCTTTGTTTTAAGGAAGGTATAAGAAAATAGGGAAGCAGTTTTCTATCCAAGAGTGTGATCTAGAAAATCTTCACATATTTGAGCATACGTGAATGATTTACAATCGTTCACATGGAATCCAATCTGGGAGAATATTTTATCTAAACGGTTTTGAGTCGTTCATGTGTGAAGATTCACTGGACTCCACCAACATTCCCATGTGTCTATCTCTCCTCCTTAAAATAAGGGGGCAGATCTGTCTTTTCATATGGGTAGGAGAGAGATAGATTCATGGGAGTGCTGGCGTAGGCCACACTACCGGGTAGAATTCTTTTTTCCAAGAAAATATTTATAAAAAGAAGAGACAAGCCAATCGGGATGGATCAGGATCGTCTCCAGGGAACCCAGCGCCCAGAGTGTTGTCAGGGGGCATCCAGCGGCTGAGTTGTGCTGCACACATCTCAACACATACCTAGGGATGTGTGCAGCACAGCCCAATGGCTGGCAGCACCCTGGGCGTATTGGACTTCCTGGAGACGAACTAAATTCAATCGGGGGAAGACCCGAACCATTAACCCGGAATGACTATGCAAGTAATTAATTAGTCCCAAATTCTGGTTTAATGGTAAGGGTCTTGATGCACAAGAAAGTATTGTTTTGTAGAAATCTTTTTTTTTTTCCCATGATGATCACGTATATGAGTCTTGTCTTTACTGACAAAAGCATGTCCTTGTAACTTGATCTGCATAGGTCAAGGATCCACGGTTTGATGGGTCCTACCTAGGACAAACTCTCCTATCCTAGCCATTCAATAGTTTCCAAAACCTTCACAATGTGGTTCATGTGTGATGTTTAAAAATAAAAACATCCTAGCTAGGGTCCTATCCTAGCCGTTCAAAATAGTTTTCAAACCTTGACAAATTTGTTGCATGTGGTGTGTTGTTCAAGGAAAAACCTCCAAGATGGGATGTTTGACAGCATGGGCTGGAGACAAATGTGTTGTCAAATTTCTGGTTGCTTTAGTTTGGTCCAAAAATTTGGGTCAAAAGAGTCCCTTGCCTTTTCTTTACAATGATTTATTGATAAAGGCAATCCACTAACACATTTGTTATTATCAATTAGTAAGGATTAGCTAATGGAAGAATGACCAAGATCTTTTAGCTTTCAAAACACATTATTAAGGTGTCATTATCATTTGAAAGAAAGGGCTATAATGATTTAACAACCCCATCCCTCCAATTTTAATGGGTAATAATAACCTACACATAATTATGTGTTATGTAATTACCCATCAAATCAAGTTTAAAACATAAAATGTCTTTTTAAACTTTTTTGAAATTTTCATTATATTGGTTGTCAATGGTAGTTTTTCCTCCCTTAGTTAATGATGAGTTGTTAATTGATGCTCATTGTAGATCAAGATATTGGGTATTTAGCATAGTAGTTTTTTTTATTTTTTTCTTTTGATTTTGACTGGTTTTACCTCCTGTTGATAGCATTACCGAAGGTAAGAGAATAAATCTTGGCTAGACTGTAGTTGTATCTGGCTTAGTCCAGTTTTATTTTATGTAATATATTATTTTTCTTTCTTTTTTAATACAAATGATCCTTTTAATGAAAAGAAAAAAAAAAATGTTTAGATTTCCTCTCTATTTTGATAGGTAAGGGATATCATTAAGGACAATGGAAATGCATGTATGTTTATTGATGTAATAAACTTTACCCATGTGGACTTCAGAAGAGGAAACATATCAAAGATTTGTCTTGTATCATTTTGGAAATGTTTTGGGATTTTGATTGATCATCAGTGGGCCTCAGTAGGTGACCCCTAAGTGATTATTATGATCAATTGACGATGACACTTGGGTGTTGCCCTATGACTGTTCGATACATGCATGTTGCAACATGGTACTGTTTCTGTTGATTGATAATTAAGTTGGGTCTAGTTGGTCCAACTTACTTTTTTGTTCCTTTGATGGAGAAAGCATTTCATTAAGAAGATCACAACTACAAACAGATTTTTTTATTTTTTATTTTTATGAAAGTGTAATCACACGAATCACACATCAATTTTAAAAAGGTTAACCGACTTTTAGGACCATAGAATGACGGATATACACAACACACACCATACTCACACACCCGATGTGTGACTAAATCCATACAACCCTTCTTTTTTTACACCAAAAGATTAACCGACTTTACAAACAGATATTTAATCTAAAGTCCATACTCCATGCATCATTATTTAGCACCCTAGGTTAGAAAGATGTGTAGAAACTACAACTTATACATTTTGTGGAAAACACAATGAAATAGAAAGAAGAAACAATTACTCAATTTAAGGATAGTTTGCCAAGGTTTCTATGTCGAAAGAGTTACATGTTCTTCTCATTATGTCTTTCTACGTTTACAAAGAATTCTCTCATAACTTTTTAACCCGCATTGCTACCAATTTACAGGGTTAACAAAGAGCTAAAATTTTCCGAATTATCCCATGTAAATCCTAAAAAATTTTCTTGTGGGTAGCTGCACCCTCTCCCTCCCCCTCGCACACAAACACAAGGAACCCTCAGCTCGGCATGGTCTAAGAAATGAAAATAAAACACCATGGTGACCCAACTCCTCCAGGTTTCTAGCCCTACCAGCTTTTAATGGCCCTTTGAGGATAGCCCACAATCCAAATTACAAAGTACAATATATTTGTTGGGATTTAATCACCGATTTGATTACTCGAATGCACAACGGAATCGGATCGGGTATTTACTTTTACATTCAAGTTTAAGATCTTTTCTAATAACTAAAAATTAAATGGTAAACATAGGTTACCTAAGAACTACAAGTGTATTTCCTACCCCAGATAATAGTTCTTTCACACTCAAGCAACGATGGGATATGAAGATTGTTCAAGTCTTGAATATCCAAATCAAAACAAAACCAACACAATCACTCACCAACAAACTAGAGTTTCAAAAATCTTAACCATACACCAGCACTCAAATTGAGAGAGAGAGAGAGAGAGAGAGTTCGCCCAAGGGGGGCAGGAGCAAAAAAAATTCGGACAAGCTTGTCTGGACGATCCCCCCCCCCTTATGGTGTGTATATATAATTCCCCAATCCCTTAAGGTTGAAGTGTATTCCCTTACTCACTTTCATAAAGTGAATAGGAAACTTGTTGCTGAAGAAAACTCTAACGAGGTAGAATCTAAAAGGGATTCTATGGTCCATTTAATTAAAATACTATAATTAAATGACCAACAATCTTTTTTATTTTTAATTAAATGTCATTTATAATTAAACTCTTTAATTTACATATAAGACCCTCCATTAAACAGTGTCTCATGATGGACTATAGGAGATGTAATTAAATACTTTCAAACCCCAATTCATCGGACATGTCTTTAATCAAAGATCCCCTGATCTAATCGGACGACAAAAAATGCGATTAAACATTGTTTGAAATAATAATCTAATATATTTAATAAATTAAAAATAAAAATTTTAAACAATTTACAAAAGCATAACTGGATTCAAATTCCAGTCCAATTGATCAAAAACGTACATTCACTCTAGTTGATATTCCTCAATCAAGGATAGTGGATTCCATGTGGAACATCTCTTTCGTTCACGATGCGTCATCACAAATCCAGCACACTGATATGTAGTCCATATGACATCAACCATTGATGTACCAAAATCTGTAATATAACACTGTAACGATAAGAATCTCTTAGGTCAAAGGGTCACTGGTGACTCGTATGCATCTCTCCTTAATACGACATGCAGTAACACATGTGATAATTTGTACTAAATTCTTTTCTATACACTCAAATAATGTGTACTTACATTTATGTTTGAAAACAATTTTTTTAGTGACATACAATGTAACAACCATATGAACAGAATGTCCGGTCCTATCCTTAGTCGAAAACTGTTTTGGATAAAAAAACCCATGAAACAAACTTATAAACCCGTAAATAAATTTATGCAATAATCAAAATTAAATTTATTTATTTCAAAATAATCCAATTTTGATAGACACATTCCAACAATATCAACCCTCAATAAGATGTAACATGCATAATTAGTTGAAGGTAATAAAACAATTGTGGTAAATAGAATTGCCAAAGGTAGGAGGGTAAATCTTGGCTAGACTGTAGTTGTGTCTGGCTTAATCCAGTTTTTTTTTATGTAATATATTGTTTTTCTTTTCTTCTTTAATACAAATGATCCTTTTAGCGAAAAGGAAAAAAATATGTTTAGATTTCCTCTCTATTTTGATTGGTAAGAGATATCATTAAGGCAATGGAAATGCAAGTATGTTTATTGGTATAATAAACTTTACCCATGTGGATTTCAGAAGAGGAAACCTATCAAAGATTTGTCTTGTATCATTTTGGAAATGAGTGATTATTATGATCAATTGACGATGACACTTGGGTGTTGCATTATGACTGTTCGATGCATGCATGCATGTGGCAACATGGTACTATTTCTGTTGATTGATAAGTTGGGTCTTGTTGGTCCAACTTACTTTTTTCGTTCCTTTGACGGAAAAAGCATTTCATTAAGAAGATCAAAACTACAAACAGATAATCTATAGTCCATACTACATGCATCATTATTTAGCACCTTAGGTTAGAAAGATGTGTAGAAATTAACTGGAACTTATACATTTTGTGAAAAACACAATGAAACAGAAAGAAGAAACAATTACTCAATTTAAGGATAGTTTGCCAAGGTTTCTATGTCCATGAAGAGATGATCAGAGTAGTTTCACTACCAGGAGAGAAAGAGTTACATGTTCTCCTCATTACACTCTCTATGTTTATAAAGAATTCTGTCAAAACCTTTTAACCCGCATTACTACCAATTTACAGGGTTAACAATGAGCTAAAATTTCCCGAATTATCCCATGTAAATCCTAAAAAATTTTCTTGTGGGCAGCTGCCTGACCCTACCCCCCCCCCCCCCCAACACACACACAAGGAACCCTCAGCTTGACATGGGGTAAGAAATGAAAATAAAGCAACAAGGTGACCCGACTCTTCCAGGTTTCTAGCCCTACCAGCTTTTAATAGCCCTTTGAGGACAGCCCACAATCCAAACTACAAAGTACAATATATTTGTTGAGATTTAATCACCGATTTGATTACTTGAATGCACAATGGAATCAAATCGGGTATTTACTTTTACATTCAAGTTTAAGATCTTTTCTAATAATTAAAAATTAAACTAGTAAACATAGGTTACCTAAGAATTACAAGTGTATTTCCTACTCCAGATAATAGTTCTTTCACACTCAATTAACGATGGGATATGAAGATGTTCAATTCTTGAATATCCAAATCAAAACAAAGCCAACACAATCACTCACCAACAAACTAGAGTTTCAAAAACCCTAACCATACACCAACACTCAAATTGGGGAGCGGGAGCCCAAAAATCCGGACAAGCTTGTCTGGACGAACCCCCCCCCCCCTTATGGTGTGTTTATATAATTCCCCAATCCCTTAGGGTTGAAGTGGATTCCCTTACTCACTTTCATAAAGTGAATAGGAAACTTGTTGGTGAAGAAAACTCTGACTTGCATTCCAATTTGCTTCTTAAGAGAATGTTCCATGAAAGAAAGGTTTACTATGCTCTCGTCTTTCTTAAGGGATTTAATAGCTCAATGGCTATCAAATTATCCTCATAAGCTATAGATGTTGGAATCAAGTCCCCTTGGGAACAATTAAGTATATTTTACTTATCAAGAGGGAAGAGGGGGATTCTATGATCCATTTAATTACAGTCAATAATTTATCAAATAAAATACTATAATTAAATGACCAACAACCTTTTTTATTTTTTAATTAATTGTCATTTATAACTAAACTCTTTAATTTACATATAGGATACTCCATTAAACAATATCTCATGATGGACTATAGAGCATGTAATTAAATACTTTCAAACCCCAATTCATCGTACATGTCTTTAATCAAAGATCCCGTGATCCAATCGGATGACAAGAAACACGATTAAACATTGTTTGAAATAATAATCTAATATATTTAATAAATTAAAAATAAAAATTCTAAACAATTT